>NW_027112649.1:153337-171669 GCF_000696795.3 Halyomorpha halys | reverse complement strand
TAAGATACTACCTTGAGGAACACCGGCGGACTGAGAAAAGAGAGATGAGTAGGCTAGGTTATGATTTACTTTAAAGGTTCTATCGTTGAGGTAGGAGCGGATTGTAAGGAAATATGTTGGGGGTAGGAATTGACGAAGTTTATTGAGGAGACATGGATGCCAGTCTCGATCAAAAGCTTGTTCAACATCGAGGAAGACTCACGTGCAGTACATACCGCGCTCCAATGTGGGAGATATGACATCGACCACTTGATGACTCTGTTGTATGGTAGAATGAGATGTTCTAAATCCAAACTATAAATAAATCTAAGTTATTGTTTCAAATTGTAGATGCAGTGTTTTTGAAATAACGGTGAATTTTATTTGCTGAGGAGGGGGAGACAGTACCCCCGAAATGTCTAAAAATAAAATAAATATATATATATTGAAAACATTTTTTTTTTCAGTTTTTGACCTTTAGGCATTAGAAATTTTTATTTTTTCTGTTTTATATCTTTAGTTTTTGATTTGGAAAAAATAATCCGGACTCTATTTTAATGTAAATAATCAGGATTTTGTTTTTATTAGGTATGTCGACTTATCGATCCAATCACGTGAGGCATCATTTGGGCTCGGATTAAAACAAAAATCACTGGAGATAAGAGTTACAATTAATCATGATAAAATAAGTAATGAAAATTCAAATAATAACACACCAAGAATAAAATAAAAAATATGCAACAATGATCTAGGTTGAATATAGGAATAAAAAAATTCATAGTGATGGAAGATATCTTAAAGATTTATATTAAGAAAAAGATGTGTAATCATTATTTAATTTTTATTTATTTTATTTGCCATATATATTTTCTATTTTCATTATTTATTTTATCAATATTATTTTTAACTCTTATACCTTGCGATATTTTTTTTAGACCTGTAGATAGCACAACTCGGTTGTGTCAAAAAAAACTTAAACCTAATAAAAACAAAATGAAACTACCGTCCATGTCAATAAAAATACAACTTAAATTTTCGCTTATGGACTTTTTCCTTTTAATTGACTACCGATATTTTTATAATATTTTCGTTTATTCGAACAATTCATCATATATTATCTTTTTCTTATGCTTTCTTTCGAACTACTGAGACATAGAAGATTTCCTATATTTTGAGTATGGCCGGAACATTGCGAGAAAATAAATAGAGAAGGACTATTTAATAGTATAATTATTAACTTTGCATGCATTAAATAATTGATTAATGATATAGGCTTTTATGAATTTAGTCATTTGCATTTACAAAATAAAAGTATAAGTAACCACTTTTGCAAAATAAAAAAAAAATATGGTCGTTAAAGACCCGATGAGAGTTTTGGAAGTTCGCGTGATGTATCATCAAGTTGGGACCATTTATCAACCTTTTTATAACTAGTCTCGATAACTAAAACTTTTTTATAGTTAACTCTTAATAGTCAATTAAGAACTTTTTCTAGAGATTGACATAAAGGACAGAATTTATGATCAGTCTTCAAACTAGAAATATAGGTTGGGCTCTCGAATCAATAAAAAATAGTTTTAAAACCTTCCTGATATAAATCATTGTTTTTCCTACAAGCGGTGGTAATTGAATTGGAATCACCGGAAATTTGTTGGTGATATTTGGTCGAAAAATATTCGAAATGTGTTCGAGGGTTCTTGCCAATGCGCTCTAGAGCCGTGAAAATATATTTTAAAACATAATTCTAATTTATAAGACTTAATTTTTCCTAAACATTTTTTTTAGTTAATTTTACTGGAAGCGATTTATTATTTTTGTAATTTTGTATACATTAAAAACAAATCCATAAAGGAACTCAGAAAGAACAATCAAAACTGAAGCTGATGAAAAGGCTAACAGGGACTAAATGGGGAGCACCCCAAGACGTACTCAGTACGGCCTACAAATCTTACGTACGGCCTAATCTGGAGTATGGAGCTGAACTTTTAATTATCTCCTCCAAAGCAGCGTTAGAAAAGTTAGACAAAGTTCAAAATCAAGCCTTACGCATAATCACTGGCGGTATGAAATCGACTCCCATTACAGCTATGGAACTCCAAGCAAGTCTTGAACCACTACAGGGTAGGAGGGAGAAATCTCCTCTGTGTTTTTATGAAAAGCTTATGCGACGAGAGGAACACTGGTTGGATTATCGTAAAGCGAATGAACGACTGAGGTCCCATCGCACTTTTCTTTCAAAAGCTGAGGAAATGCTCTACCAGATAAACCTACCAACTGATGAAAGACAGAATATAAGTATCTCCTGCATGCCAAAGCACGATTCCGCTGATGTCTACGGGCGACTCAAACTGGCATGTGGTCGTATCAAGAAAGATTGACTTAACCCGAGCTTAGAGCTGCTGCGCTAAAAACAATTTATGAGCTATACCCCATAGAGCAATGGCTACACATTTATACCGATGGGTCTGCGTCATGTATTAACAAGGGAGCTGGAGCATAGGTATACTCAATCAACTTTCAATTGTCATTTCCCGTTGGAGCTGGATGTGATAATTATGATGCAGAAATGCAGGCTATCTGCTTTGCGATGGAAGCCACTATTGAATGCAATGACAACACGGTAATCTTCAGCGACTCCCAAGCCATAACACAAAAATTAACAACACCAGGTGCCGCAGAGTCACCCACGGAAGAAAAATGCAGAAACATGGCTGCTATCATGAATAAAAGAGGAAGGGCTATAGCTTTTCAGTGGATACGGTAATGAGCAAGCTGACAAGTTGGCTAAACTTGGTTGTGCAGAAAACCAGCCTGTTCTACCACTTTCCTACAGAAGGGTGAAATCTCTTATAAGCTCTTATTGTAAGAACAGAACAAGTGCTAGACACAAAGTTCAAGCGGAAGAAAAGAAGTGGGAAAGCCTACTGGAATAGGAAAAAAAGAGTCCCCGGCAATCTTAGCAGAGCTGAGAGAGTGGCCTGTTTCCGGCTAGAAACAGGACATGATCTGCTCCAAAAACACCTCCATCGAATTGGCATCATAGATTCCCCGAAATGTCCTCTATGCAACATGGGTGACATGGATGGAGACCATCTTTTGGCGTGTGTTGGTCTGGAGGATGTTGAGCGAGATGCGGACCAACTAAGAGGAAGAGTCAAATTGCATTGGGCTAAGAGAGGGGAAAATGGCGTAATAGCCCACTTCCTCTGGCGTAGGAAAAAAAAATTAATAAAATAATCAATATTTTGTTCAAATTGATCAGTTTATAATAACCATTAAATGCAAGGATTTATTTATATGAAAATTATGTAAAATATCTTCTTTTTTTCGGCTTAAAAGTCCATAGACAACAACCTATCGGCACATATCTAATGTTTCTTGACCTATTATTTTCGAAAATAATTTCATTAAAATCGGTGATCTCATGCTATTAGCCTACACTTGACAGTCCCTTGGCAAATCAATTAATGGAGTATGGTAATTGGTAAACAATGGTGACGAGTCACATGCATAGGCGAGGATAATGCTAAAGCAACCAAAGAAAACCATAGGAACTTCAGACGTCAGGGGAAGGAGAGTCATAAACCCTGAATTGAAGAAATATTTCATTATCTAAGCTATTGAACAATCCAAAAATAAATAAAATAATCTCAATACAATTCTCAATATTTGAATATTTGATAAGGGTAATCAAAAACTATTAAAATGATGTTAATATTTTATTTTTGTCTTTATGTCAATCACGTCTCTAGTTTCTTGGAATTTATATCTATTATGTGCCAGGTATATTGCCACTATTATCTAACTGAATGGTGAAAAACGGTAATACTTCCTGGTAAAAAAAAAAAAAAAAATAAAAAATACAAAAAAAAAATCACTAAAGGACTAAAATTCGCTTTAATTCACGTGTATCATTATTGTAGAGGCAGAACCGGCGACAAAAATGATTAGTAAGTTTATAGGATGAGAAACCTTCCTAACATATATATATATATATATATATATATTTACCTAATCGTGAGACAAACAAGAAATAAAATAATCCAGGTCAAGAGCAATAAAATACAAAAAATGGAAAACGCCTTTCACAGGCTACCAATCAGCTAGCAAGAGGTTTCCGATCTACTTGTCATTGCAAGGAATATAAAATAACTGTAAAAATATAATGTAAAAAAATAAAATAGGAAATTATTTAAAACCAAGGTTGGTTTTACTTGTAATCGAAAATATTTCCAGTGTGAGAACGTCAAGGCAGGCATTACTTAGTGCCACAAATTCACTCTAGTAGTTCTCCATTCCACTGGAGTAGCCACCCTAGAGCTAGAGCGAGATCGAAGTACTAAGCCTCCAGGGTCATTACAATCCACGGTCATTAGGGATGTTTTTTACGAAGGGTCACGGCATTGGCCGAGCGGCGCCGAAGGAAAACATAAGGCGGCAGTTCGGGGCCGATACCTCCTCAGAATTAATTTGTTTGTGTGGTGGGAGAGGGGGGGGGAATAAATATCGATTTCCTCTTCCATTATTAGTGCACTCCTAGAAACGGGAGAGGAAAGATCCTCGCCGTGCAGAGTGTGCAAACTATATAATACCTCAGATAACTGGAGGGTAGTGTTATTTTGGCAGTAAAGTCCAATGAAATCCCTTTCACGATACAGGAAAATTTGTCCCCTAAGCTCAGAAACGAAATCAGAACCTTTGATTTACATACCATTTATGTTTGTATAAATAACAGAAACTTTTTAAATTTAAACTCAAATATATTTTAAAAAGTAAGAAAACAATCCTTTACCTCCTTCCAGGAGCCTCAGGAATTGCCCTAGACCTGTTTGAGAATAGGTTGCACAGAAATTACACGATGTTAGAAAAGTAACCTTCATCATTCTTTACATTCCTTCGGCTACTTGGATTTGAAGCAAGTACTGTATCCCAACAACAATTAGAACAGTACTCATCCCAAATTTATCTAAACTTCTTATGTCTTCTAAGTCTAAAATATTTTTTT
This sequence comes from Halyomorpha halys, assembly GCF_000696795.3. Classification (NCBI taxonomy): domain Eukaryota; kingdom Metazoa; phylum Arthropoda; class Insecta; order Hemiptera; family Pentatomidae; genus Halyomorpha; species Halyomorpha halys. The sequence continues at coordinate 166,685 of NW_027112649.1, read as the reverse complement.
TTATAATCTATATTTAGCTAGTTTTTAAATTATTCTTTTCTTTAAATTTCATTTATTATATACTTACTATTTTATTTTAATACTGACCAAATTTCTTCAATTATTAAAGTTAAAACATGACCTTAGGACAGTGAAACAAAAACCAGTAGAGTGTGAAAATTGTGATTCCATAAGGAGGAAAGTAAACTGGAGCCAAACGATAGAAGAAAAAAAGACTTGGAAATAAAACCAAATCTCTAATGCACTTTCTGAAAATGACAGTGTTAATAGATGACAACAATAGAGTATAAATAATATATGAAAGTCCAATGAGTCTAAGGAACAAAGGCAACTAAATATGATATGTATGAGAGGTACCAGCAGGAGTTTTTTAACTTAAAATAATTTCTTTTGTCGGCATGAAAAAGGTACCGCCGGACCTAGGCAAGTAATGTACAAAGACATATAGATAACAGAGGGTAGGTACCCTCTGGGGCCCATTAACCGTCTAGGCAGAGCCATTATCGTGCGCCAGTTTAGACATTAGAAAGTACAAAGAAATAGCCGCCGTAATGGATAACAAATAAACACCCCTCTAAAAAACCTCTGGGAGCCATTAAGTAAGAAGCCGGTTTCCTTCAAAGAAGAAACTGTTAAAGATGAAAGGTAGGACTTTTGTCGAAGATCATTGGACCTTCTCACCCCCTCTTAAAATAGAGGACCCAATCAGAGGACAGAAATCAAAAGAAGAGTCGAGGTGGAGAGAGTCTGGTAGGAAGTCTGACGGAAGGACGGAGGAAGAGAGAGCGGCAGCCAAGAGGCGAAGATGTACCGAAACAAGTAAGACCTTTTCTGTTGTTATTTGAATGGCATTAGTAGAATTAATAATTTAGAATCAGTATAAATATTAAATATCTCAACTGGTACTTCTCAATTCATTCTCTTATAATTAAAGTATAAGGATATAAGTTTACCATGCTCTCTCATAATAGTATTCTTAATATAGTGTATATAATTGTAAATATAAAATATGTAACGAGGACTTTACTTTATAATTAATAATCCCTGCATGCCACCTCATATATAATAGCATAGTAAATTGGTGAACACGATACCGTTGGAAAGGAACTCCAATGATTAATTATGATATTCATATCTAGCATACCACGGCGAACGGGATTTTCAGATGGTGCTAGTGGTTGAATTAAATATAGCGCATCCCTTTTCAGTCAGTTCCCATCAGGAACCGATAGAGATACATAATACCAATAAATATAAATACATAATATAAATATATAATATAAATACATGATATAAATATATAAATACAGATACATATATTACATTAATATATGAATACATTTCAATATAATACCTGTACGGAGAACCCCTAATCGGGCTTAGAAACCCCGAGCCCCGTACACGGCAAATAATAATTAATATTTTATTTTGTTTATGAAGAAAGGCAACTAAATATTAATTAATATTTTTTTTTATGAAGAAAGTTGAATAAATCTGTAAACAAAAAATAAAATAAATAAGCACTAAATATGAAAAATCCCACGATTATGTTTAATAGGAAATTCTATCCCGATCTATAAGGGTTGAAATTAAATTACGTAGTATATTCTTATCGTGTATTAAATATTTACTATTAATCAAAATAGTTTATTTTTAACAAGCTCCTCCTGTTCTAACGGTTTAATAACACTCTTTGATTATCAGAATACATTAAATAATTGAATAATCTAGTGATCAGAAGCATATCTGTATTCCAATCCGTGCGATATATATGCAAATCCCTGGTTCTGGATGCATTGCACCAATTTGTTTTAGTATTGAATTTCAAATTGCAATGCTATTGTTGTGTATTCCATTCCTTATTACACTTGAGGTAATTATAGTGTATCTCATATTAGAATATCTGACTCCACTATCCACCAATGTCATCGTGTGGTTGATGTTGTCTCGTCTTCATTGGAGCGCGGAATGTACTGCTTGGGAGTCTTTTTGATGAAGAACAGGCTTTTGATCGAGTCTGGCATCCAGGACTGCTATAGAAGATCCGTAAATTCCTACCCCCTACATACTTCCTCATAATCCGTTCTTATCTCTCCAACAGATAATTTCAAATAAATCACAACAGCCCTTATTCATCCCTATTCCGTCAGTCTGCTGGTGTTCCTCAGGGTAGTATTCTTGGTCCTATCCTTTATACAGTTTTTACAGCTGACATCCCAACCCATCCTAACACTATCTTCATCATCTATGCCGATAACACATGTCTATTGTCAGTGAACAATGATCCTTACATTGTATCCCAAACCCTCCAATCCCACATCACCACCGTTGAAGAATGGTGCCAAAACTGGAGGATTAAAATTAATTCCTATAAATCCCACAAAATCACATTTACCCTTCGTCGTTAACCGATGACTTCTTGCCTAACAGTATCTTTTAATAATAACCCTCTAATTCCTGTCGAACAGATCCGTTACTTAGGACTAAATCTGAACAAACGACTGACATGGAATCCTCATACAAGACTGAAAAGACAGGAAACTGCTCGTCGATTACAACATTTACTAGATAAACGGTCTAAATTGCCAATCCATTACAAAAGACTAATCTACATGACTATTATAAGGCCTATCTGGACATACGGAGTTGAGCTTTGGGGCTCCACTAAACCATCAAATTCCTCCCGAATTCAATTCTTACAGTCAAAATTCTTCGTAAAGCCCTTAGTGCTCTTTACCTTGTCACAAATCAAGTTATCCATTAGGACCTCAATGTTCCATATGTTCCCGACTTGGCCAGAACCAGATACCATTCCTTCCATGATAAACTTCTCAACCACCCAAATTCACTTGTTTTTAACCTGGCTTCTCCTTCATTACCTAATAATCCTCCTAGGCGTCTGAAAAGAAGATGGCTTCGAGATCTTCTCCTCTAAAAACGATATTGGAGTTCTATCAGTGGGTAGATTCTCCACGTGTTTGTGTCATGTCACTATGTTACCTACAGTTAATTTACTTGTTGTATACATCTGTATACAGTTGTAAATAACAATAAATAAATTATTAAAAAAATAATCTCATATTAATTGGCCTTTTATGTCCAAATCTGTAGGAAAATAGTTATTGCTTCGTCTATTTTTTTAAGGAGGCGCAATTATGATAATTAATGCGTTAATTAATGGAATGTTGTCATAATGGTAATTATTCTTAAATTATCAACTAACCGAGAAACTAATGCCTCATTTGGTCAAGAACATAAACAGAAACGAAACCTTACTAGGACAAAAAACTTTTACATCCAAATATTTTATCAAAGTCTAATGATAAGATAATCTTACAAAAATTCAATAAATCTGCTGGCTTAAAGAAATTACTGTCACTTTTTGTGCTTGCTCATCTAAATGGATTAATTTTTTTTAATGAAGGATATTCTAACATTACTAATTTTAACCAATATATTATTGGAAAACTTCAATCATCTGGGTGGTAGAAGTGGGTTTTCGAAGGGTCAGGTCTCTGACATGTCTGCACATACAGATAAAATCATGTCCTTTTAGCAACAGACTGTTTAAGTTCATAGCTTATGTTGAAGGGATCTCTACCAATGGTATTATCAAGAAAATTAATAATTGTTTCTGGGCTTTTACGGAGATATTTTCTGTCCCGCACATCCAGGTACCACTGAAAATGAAGCTCTCAGGCGAAATTCAAGGCATGAAAAAAATCATACCATGAAAAAAAGTGAACTGTACCACAACAATGAATTCAATCATCCCTGAAGATTGGAAATATTAAGACAAAAGAACCTCAAGGCCTCAAAACAACTGTGGCAAAGGAGGCGGAACCAAGCACCCGGCAAGTTACAGAAAGGCAAGTCTTCCTTGGAAATTCTTTATGTGTAAGTCAGGTCTGAAGAAGTATCCTAATGTGAAAAACGCTACACATCACTAACAAAGAAACAAATTTTTATTATAATACAGCACTAAAAAACAAAATACTTTCATCTATGGTCTAAAGGCTTTCAAATGAAGAGTAAAAAATATGATAACATTTTAAAAATGCAATAAAAAAATTTTACTTAATTGAACCATTGCGTTTTTAATTTTATAACTAAAAAATTCACGTTGGTAATTATTAATTAGCCCCTATGGCCTATTTGGGCAAGTTATGAAATAAATAAAAAACGTATATGCAGACCCTAAGACATGACAGCCTTCTAATACTGTATATAAAAACTGATAGGTTGAGATCTTGTATTTAAGAAGCGTATGGAAGAAGCAGGGTGTTATTTTTTAGGATGGTTTATTGTTTCTTAGGAAGGTACCAATATGGTACAGTTTAATAGAGTAATCTCCAGGGCCCGATGAAATCCCTTCAGACTATATTAAATACAAGAAAGACACTTGGGAACAGATTTCCAAGGTGATAAAGGATATATGGATGAAAAAAAAATTCCAGTTGACTGGGAAAAAGCTCTTATAGTCCCTATACATAAGAAAGGGAATAAACTAAAATGTGAAAATTACAGAGGTATAGCGCTCCTGCCAACAGTTTACAAGATCTTGTCGGTAGCAATTTGTAGGAGGATGATGGAGAGGAGCGAACAACCGAGCGGTTTCCGCCCAGGACGGTCAACAACAGACCACCTGTTCCCGATCAGACAAATGCTCGAGAAAACGTATGGGTACAATGTTGACTTACATTACCTCTTTATTGGCTTCCGACAGGCTTATGATAGTGTAGACAGAGGAAAATTACTAAATTTTCATATGCAGTCAATGGAAATCCCTAGCAAGTTAATAAGATTAACAAAGATGACCCTATAAAGGACTAGTTGTAAAGTGAAAACTCGAATGGGCATCTTTAATAGCTTAAGGGTTGACATTAGCTTAAGACAAGGAGACCCATTATGACCAGTACTGTTCAACCTTGCCCCAGAAGTTGGCATTAGAAAAATAAGAACAAACCCGGGTAGCACCATTTACAATAGGCTCACACAACACATGGCTTATGCGAATGATGTTGTCATCACAGGGAGAACCAAAACAACACTGGCCAGTGCTGTAGAAGAATTTAAGAGAGCAGCACAGGATTTAGGACTTAATATAAATAGTGAAAAGACTAAATATATGAAAACCTCTAGACAAACCGGAGAGTGAAGAGATGTTGTGGATGTGGGGGAAAACATGTTTCACAGCTGCAGTTCTTTCAAGTACCTGGGAGGAGTTGTGATGGAGAACAATAATTTAGAAGTAGAAATTAAGGGCAGAATGGTAGCAAAAACCAAATGTTTCTATACCCTGAAAAAAGCTCTCCAATACAAAAGTCTTTTCAGGAAAGCAAAGCTTTTGTTGTACAAAACAATAATTAAGCCAGTGGTAATGTATGGCAGTGAGACATGGACTCTAACCAAGGAAAATAGAAGAGGTCTACTGGTTTGGGAGAGAAGAGTCCTGAGAAAGATCTTCGAAGCCGTTAAAGAGGAGAACAGGGGGAGAATCAGAAGCAATGAGGAACTAAAAGAATTGTATGGAGAGGCTGATATCCTCTGTGCTATTAAGAAGAGCAGGCTAAGATGGTTGGGACATGTGGATGGGATGGAGCCCTGTAGACCATCTAAAAGGATGTTAAATGGTGCACCAGGAGGAAAAAGCAAAGGGGCAGACCCAGGCGTCGGTGGCTAGATGATTTGAGAGGGATGGAAAAGGGGAATTAAAAATTGGAAGTCTCGCTCGAGACCGCGAGGCATGGGGAAGAATAGTGGCAGAGGCCCAGTTCCTACAAGGACTGCAGCGCCCAACAGTGAGTGTGAGTGAGTTAATAGAATAATAGGCAGCCCTTGTTTAGAAAACTATTCTTGTTTAGTATATTATGAAGCAATAATCATTAATCCCAATATTTGCGCACCAGAAAGTTCTCTATGAACTAAGCACCCATATTCCTAAATTATGAGAGATTGAGAGGGGATGATGGGCTCTTTTACAGGTATTTTACCGTTTAATGTACGTCTTAACAGTTCGCATTTTTTTTTAGGTATAGTGCCGTATTTCTGTTATTTTTAAATCAGTTAAAAGAAAAGTTTTCGTTATATATAAATATAAATATTTTTTTTAGTAATATAAGGTTTATTTAGATAATTTTTACGGCGGTATAAAACTATCTTTCAGTAAGTAAGAGATGAGATATAAATAATAATAAGTAGTGTAAAGTAGACTAGAGGCAGTTTACTCTTACCACAGAGCTGTGAAGAAGAATGGTCCGATACTCCACGCAGGGGCTTATCTCTCCCCGGCAGCTGTCCAGTGGCGGCTAGAGAGGCAGGAGAGGGGAGCCCTTTGTGTCTTACAAAAATATGATAGCCACTCGATCCTATTTCTGGTCCGGTTAAGGTTTTTATCCGTCCCTTATCGCGATTCACGATGATCTATGAGGCTGCTCTATAACGATAGCATGAGTATAGATCGATACTGACCGAATTCTTCCCCAACGTAACCATTGGAAGGATAGGAAAGCTTTGAAACTATCAAAAATATTCTTATTCTATTAAAAAGTCTTTATCTCAGCGTAGCTTTTAATTTTCTATTTAAATCATATTACTTAGAAATTTCTTCTTATAATAATTCTGACAGACCTTAATTGGCACTAAACAACATTGACAGGATAATTTTCATGAAGGAATGAGCATTAGTCAATTAACAAGTGCGCAATCTAAAATTGGCTACTGAGCCTCCCATTTCAACCCCTTTCATATCTCGAATTCCTCTCCACACCCACACATACCAAGCTAGGTTGGCCTTAATTAATGTAATTAAAATTTATGATCGCCTTAATAGAGGAATTGCATTGATTTGAGCCATATAACTCTTCACAGTAATTACTATACATATATATTTATATATTAAGTTGTTTACCAAGATCTCGTAATATTTTTCGGCATACGGTTTGGATGGCTGGAAAATTCGATTAGTGATATTCAGACATTTTTTTATTGTCTTTAGTATAAAAAAAATGCTATAGAATTAAATTAAAGTATTAATATTTGCGGTATGAGAATTTTTTTCTTGTGTTAAGTCGTTTTAGTCGTTTGACCATTGTCTAGCTACTCACGATAAATTAGATACTTTCCAATGCTCATTGGAAAATGTATTATTTTAGTCAGGTATTTATCAAGGTGGTCTCCCTACAGTCTCCGTTGGTTACAACGTATACATATAGGATCCTAAGCCAATCCAGTGGAGATGATTCTATTTCAGTAATTAATACCACTCCCTAGCTAAAGGTCTGCTAGTAGGAGGGAGCTATTCGAGGAGAGAACGGGAGGTTTGAGGGCCAATTTACAGATGGCGCCTCTTCCTCTTGTTAATTGATTAATGATAAATCCATCAATTATCCTAACAGTGAGTAATGTCTTCTTATTGTTTAATTACTTTGGCTCCTACCTTAAGCCAGAATACCTCTGCAAATTAAACAAAAAAAAGTCTTCATTATTATAACAAAATGGTAGAGATAATCATGATGGAAACGTGAGTGTCATGACCCAGTCTTTGGGTTTATCACTATCAACACTGTATTTCTGATTTTACTTTTTCACCATTTTTGTAACGTATATCTCTGCTGCCCGAAACATTGGATACCTGGAACGTTCGATGAGTCTAAAGTTTATCCCAGACGTGAATGCCCATGCAAACTGTATCAAGACTCTGTTATTATTGTTATATTAAATAATCGAATCATTTTGTCCTATTACTCAATAATTGTAGAGTTGGATACTAACAGACCGACAAGAGAGCAGAATCACCGCTGCCGAAATGAATACCAAGGCCGCCCAAGGATGTCTTGGCTAATCCTATCTTGACTACATTGAGCGACTCTGTAAAGCGAGGGGAAAAGACCTCCGACGGGCAAGGAATCTAGGTAGAAATAGGGAAGAATGGGATTCCTGGTGGAATGCCCTTGACGCCGAGAGGCACAAAAGGGGAAAGCTAAAGAAGAAGAAGAAGCTCAATAATTGTACGATAGATGGAAAAGCTTTCATTTCTATAACTCTTGAGATAAGGTTTAAACAAAACAGTGAATAGTAGAAAATATTTGTCATGTACCTGTCCATCATGACTCTGTCCTCGGTGGAAAATTCGATATCAGAGCATATTATTATAATAATATTATGGAAATATGTTTTTAAATATTTATTTATTCCTATTTACTACTACTACATTATTATACATTTAGTAAATCTGATCTCAGTTAAATTGGAGTGTTACAAGCGTGTAGGGAAACTACTTATTGGTAGCACTCTAATGACGTTTTAGATTAGCAGGTCTCCAGGCCATCTTTTTTTCAGGCGTTTCGGAGGATTGTCAGAATGGAAGAGGAAGCAAGGTTAGAAACTGGTGGATTTGGGTGGCTAGAGAGCTTATAATGGAAGGAGTGATATCTGGTTCGGGCTAGATCGGTTACATGTAGAACACTAAGCGCTTTATATATGATTATATTTGTGACAAAGTAAGGAAATATTTAAATGATTACTGAAGATGAACTGTAGAATTGATAAAATAATAAATGGTTACGCCTAGCAAATAATTTTAAAAAACAATTACCTGTGTCACTATAAATGTTTGACATTTTAATGCATAATATATTTATTACATATTTTGTCAAAACAACCTTTCCATTTACTTTCCAAACTTATTACGAACAGAATTTAAAATAATAAGAAATAAAGGACAGCAGCATATTTTGATTATTCTAGGCTTTATTGCCTATAATGATATAATCCAAACCACTTTATATTTTGTTCATTAATATAGTGAGTTAATATTTTATAATTATTAAAAGAGGTACCACCTAAGCCATGGGTTTGTGAAATGATGTCAACCTGGAAAGCAAAGTCAATCGATTAGAATAAAATAGTTTTTTTTTTAGATAATCGCAGTAAAAGTATAAGGTGAATTTACAATTTAATTAGGAAATCAAATGTTTAAATATTGTACGATATAAATATAAAGCATTAATAGAACAATAGAATAGTTTAACATAGCAACTTATTAGCAAGTCTCTTCACCAATAACTTCATAACTAAATAACTTTAAATCTATAGAAATAATTTAATGGATAAAAAAATTGCAATCAAACATGGTGATATTAATTTATCCACATTATAATTGATTTGAATCATATTGAAATCAATCAAGGGCTATCTATAATAACGTAAAATATAAAAAAGTAGTTCTAGTGGAAAAAGACCGAATATGGAAGAAACAATGCAATAACCATAGATAATATTGGTCACTAATCATAAATTATAAAATATAATTTCATAAATTTTTTTATGAAAATTTAGTAACAATATAAATAATTCTGAGGTAGTGATAAAAAAAATATGACTGACTGACTCGTATCCACCCATGGTCATTATTATTTACATATTTTTAGCATCTTTCTGGCATTTTCAGCAGATGAGAGTACTTAAAATATTCGGTATGAAAAAAACGAATACATAAGCGGCTTTAAAGCCTGCAGGAACATTAGCAGCACTCAACATGATTGAAATTGTAAAGCCACAGAGATTAATACCGCCGCATAAAATTACCGGTTGGAGATTGAATGTATGGTGGTGATGAATATGAACCAGACAGCAACAAGTGAGTGGAAGTAGCACGGGTAGGTATCTCTAAATCATTATTGGACGGTATAAAAAGGATTCAATTAAATCTTTTAATTATTATCAATTTTATTTATGAACATTTGATTTATTATAAAGTAAATAAAATAAAGCTTTAGCATATTCAGAATCAATACTTTAGATTTATTCCCATTATTACGTTTAACCATCCTTCAACTGTAAAATGTAATATGATAATGGTTTTTAGTGTGTATGTTCTTGACTGTATACGTAATATAAGTAGAAGTTGATCAGGGCTATGTTTATTCAAGAAATACACAAAAAAGTAACGTTTTGCCCTAAATTATTTACTATTTTTATAAATAAAAGTTTGATTAATGCTAATAATATTTTAGATATATTTTCTTATATTTTATATTCGTTTCATTGACTTCACCCCTAGCCATCGTCTTATGAGTATAATATTTTTTTGATCCTAAAATTTCCTGTTGATTAATGACTAGTAACATAAAATACCAAAATAAAAATTAAAAATAAAAAAGAAGATGGCCTCGTGACCTTATATTGTAAAAATGTTTTGTAAGTGCTATCAATGGGTTGTTTCTCTACATCATGTATCATACAATTATGATCTTACTTCAAATTTACTTGTTGTATTTTATACACCGTTGTAAATGTCAATAAATAAATAAAATAAAAAAATATTCATTATTTTAATAATTAATACTATTGGTACTAAATTTGGTTGAATAGAACCACTCGGAATAAATGTATTAATAAATAAAGATATATGTCTTAGATTTTTAACTTTACTATTCTAAGTACTTATAAGTATTTCATAAGTCATTGTATATGCAAAACAAAGGTGTGTCCAATAGTAATAATAGTTCAACTAAGATTGAGTTACAAACCTTTTCTTAAGTTACAAAGAAATATTAGGAACAAAAACAACATTCTATACTCAAAATGTTGCTGTTACAATTTCTCAAGAGATCATAGCACAAAAAAAGGTTAACCTTCCCGGCCGGACCCGCCCAATCGAGACCCCCAAGGAGCGACAGCCCTAAAACATTTGCTTAAAACGGGAAGAGAAGACGTTAAAATAGTTTAATCGTGCTATATTTAAAAAGCGCCTGGTATTAAGAAATGGCGGGAAACCACTACTACTGCCCTCCGTTACTTCATGCTATCATGATCTAAATAATTTCATGAATTAAAAATCGAGTAGAAAATGAAGATGTCATAATAAACAAATATTATGCAATAAAAGAAAAATATCCTGCTATGATTGAGATTGCAATGTTATATAAACATAAAATAAGTACATACTTATAACTCTGCGAGTCTTAGAGGAGTAGAAGGTCACAGAAACAATAATGATTGTTTTTTAATGAAGTATATCATTAGTTCACCAAATTCAGCGTAATGAGTTTTAAACGTCAATCAAAACAATTATACTTCTAATAAGGAAGTACCACAGTGTCATATTTGTGACTGCTACAAGGAAGAGTTAACTGTGATTTAACTGACAGATAAGATATATATGATTTTTTTTAAAATAATTGATTTATTGTTATTTACAACTCTATACACACACATTATATATACATCAAGTAAATTTGCTGTAAGTGATTTAATGACATGATACAAACATGTGGAGAATCTTTAATTGATAGAACTCCAACAACATTTCTTGAGGAGAAGATCTCGAGGCCATCTTCTTTTCAGACGCCTAGAAGGATTATTAGGTAATGAAGGAGAAGTCAGGTTAGAAACGAGTTGGTTTGGGTGGTTGGGAAGTTGATCATGGAAGGATTGGTATCTGATGGTTCTGACTAAATCGGCTACATATAGGACATTGAGGTCCTGATGGATGATTTGCTTTATGACAGAGTAAGGAGCATTAAAGATTTTACGAAGGAATTCAGACTGTAAGGATGGATTCGGGAGGAATTCGATGGTTTAGTGGAGCCCCATAGCTCAACTCTGTATGTCCAGATAGGCCATATAACAGTCATGTTGATTAGTCATTTGTAATGGTTTGGAAGTTTAGACCGTTTGTCTAGTAAATGTTGTAATAACCCTGTCTTTTCAGTATTGTATGGGGATTCCATGTCAGTCGTTTGTCCAGATGTAGTCCTTAGTAACGGATCTATTCAACTGGAAAAGAGGGGTATTATTAAAAGATACTGTGGGACTACATGTAATTTAAATTGTTGTTTACATCTCCAGGTATCTCCAATCTCATTTTGAATAATTTATTTATTTCCAAGACATTGGGAATAGTTTAACCCACATTGCACATAATGTTACTTATTAAAAAATAATTAAAATGGTTCTACAGACAGAAAGGTATATTTCGAATTACAAAATAAAATATTAAACTTAAATATGTTCATACAACATTAATCAAATTGTCTTATACTATATGGATGCTTTTCAGGTCTCAAATCCTTAATAAAAACATTTTCAAAAATATAATCAAATCTCAATATTTTTACGTCACTAAAAAATATCTATCAAAAACAACTTTAATGGAATATATAAAATATTTATTTCGAAATTGTTTTACCAAGTATCGTGGTAAGAAAGATATCATAATAATTAGGGCATAAAGAACCACAACAATGGTGAAACGAATGGCAAATTATTTAACGCTGAATTACCATCCAACGATTAATTTTAACATTTTAATTCAAAAGGATAATGATAATTAGTAATAAATAAATGCATTTTTTTGACTTAAGGGCATCGTGTACCTCAAGCTACGAAAACGGTAAATTAAAATATAATAATCTCTCTCTTTTTTATTCAGGAGGACTTGTATAAAAAGAATAAAATTGAAAGATAAGGCCAACATCACATTCAGAACTAAAGAATTGCCACATACTTCAGAGTTCCGGAATTCTTTACAATTTCTTCGTTTTCCAAGTTTTACTATTATTTATTTTATTTTTTATTATTTTTCAGAGATATATTTTGGATATTCAACAGTATGTCTTAGCACGATAAAAGAATTTATGAAATATTTTTTTTAAGCGTGCAATGAAGACCTGAATACTATCAGTTTACTTTTTCTTTTTTTTTTGTAAAATGTTACTCTAGAAGACCCATGACAATAAGAATGGAAGTGCTCATGGCAAGTAGAACGTTATTAAAATATTGCTATGTAGTTGATTTACAATTTATAACATAAAGAAATATTTCCTGAGGCCATAATATGACCAACATGAATCCTAAGAAAAAACAGTGATCCTTAGAAACTATTTTTTTATTTCAGAAAAATATTCATTTTTCATTATTATTTACTTATATTTATTCATGCTTATTTAAATGAATTTTATATTCGAAAATATTTTATAAATTAACCCATTTCAAATTATTTTACAAGTAAGGAGGTAGAAACAACAAATTTGCTTCCGTAAATAATATTTTCATTTATCATTCAAAAATCAAGTAAATGCATTATTTTATCGATAACTTCATTACATTATTAATTAATCTAGTTATGATAAAATTTTTTCTATAAATATTCATACACTTAAGTTTAGTAGTGTTATTACCTCGTTTTTTATTGTTACTGTATTTTACTTAGGTGAGGTCCAAGGGAATTCAATAAACGCACTTTAAACAAAAACACCTATTTATTGCAAATACAAGAAAATAAAATCATGATAAAAATAAACATGCTTGATGCATAAGCAAAGTAACCTAACCTAAGAAACAA
>NW_027112649.1:146664-152402 GCF_000696795.3 Halyomorpha halys | reverse complement strand
CATGATTTTATTTTCTTGTATTTGCAATAAATAGGTGTTTTTGTTTAAAGTGTGTTTGTTGATTTCTCTTGGAGCTCACCTAAGTAAAATACAGTAACCATAAAAACCGAGGTAACAACAGTAGTTTTGAAAGAGTAGAGATGAGAAAGATATGTTCGCAGATGATTTGAATAAATTGAAAAGGATAGGAAAATAAGTATTTTACAGAATTTCTAAAATAAAAACTCACATTAATCGTTTCATTATTATATTTAAACAAAAAACAAAGTAAAATATTACTTTATTAAATATATCTCAACAAAAAATAAAGAATCCCTCAGATTAAATAGGTATTAGAAAAAAAAATCTGTAATTTTAAATTAATGATGAATAGCGATTCATTGTATACAAAATTATATTAATATTTTCTTACCATGACAGAAATTCTATTCAATGGTAATTTAACAAATAAAATTTTATATTCATGCGTTCTATTGAAGAGTACTCAAGAGGCGAGATAAAAAGTTACTGAAATTAATATTTAATAAATTTAGATAACGTGAACAAATATTTATTAATATTATCATTGCCATTAATGACTCAGTATTTTCTAAAAATTAAATTATTATTTACAAATTAAAAACTCCATAGAACTATAGCATTATTTTGTCATAATGGCGTTAGATCATATTATGAGCAGTAAATTCAGTTCCGTCGATTCCACGTCCGATTTCATTTAAAATTTAGGTGATTGTATACTTTTCGTCTTTATCAAGACTACTATAAGTTATCATAAACCTGATAACTTTCATCATTAAATTCTGAAATACCGTATGAACACGGCACGGATAGATTTTTTCAATTTATAAAGGTTTATCGTAAGACTAGTGGTTATATTATGGTCTAAAACATGGTCTATGACCAGAGAAGCTGAACGGACGTTCAACTCCTGGAAGAGGAAGGTATTGAAAATGATATGGTAACGAATCGTGGAGAATGGGATTTGGAGAAGAAGAAATAAGGGCGAGCTGATGGAACTGTTTGGGAAATCCACCATCGTGGCATTAGTAAAAAGAGCTCGAATAAGATGGATACGATATGCAGAGAGGATGCCCGATCAAAGGATGCTGTATGGGAAACCGGGTGAAATACGAAAGAAAAGACGTCCCCGGATCAGATGGCTGGATGATGTGGCGGAGGTTCTAAGGCGGTTGAATGTTCAAAGGAGGAGGAACAGACCAAGAGATCGTGGATATTGGTTAGCAGTGCTGGAGGAGGAACGGAATCTTTTAGGACTGCAAAACCAAAAAATTTTCATCAATTGTTGTTACGGTTGTCATGGTGAAATAAAAACACTGGATAGATCTGTGTAGGCAAGAGGTGTTACGGTTGTTATGGTGAAAAAAAAACATTAGCGATATGTTTTAGACGGGTGGGTTTTATTTTTTTGGTGAAGGCGACAGTTTTGATTTTGAACACGTATGTTCAGAGGAGTGGGTTTTGGTTTTGTGAAGGTGACAGTTTGATTTTCGAACACGTTACGATTGTTCAATGTGAAGTGGTAATAGTTTAAAGGCCTATTATAGTCTTTACTGTTTGAACCGAAGTAGCACCATATGAGAAATGTCATCTCATATGTTTTATTTTTCAAAATTATGGTGTTTCACTTCAATAGATGGTTATTAACACTGGAAGTGGAGGTATAGTGGAGTGCGTAGCAAGGAATCTTCAGCACGTCCTGGATAGGAGAATTGCGGCATTACATCGTTAGAGATTATATCTCTATAATTCTGGTGATACGGTGACCGGAAAGGAAATATTGGACAACCTTATATTCGGCCAGGAGTGCACCCAAGGACCAGGTGGGGTTTGAAATAAATTTGATTTTATACTCTTTTGGATAATAACATAAATATAGTTATTAAGGTTAAGCATTTAAGTTAAGGTTAAGTAAACCTAAAAGTTTTAATTGTTTTATTAATTCTTTTTTTTTCCTTTTTCATTCTTTGTATATGTATTTCTTCTTATTATTAAACTTTTTTACGTATAGTTCTGCTGTTCTTTCTCTGCATTCAACTTGTTAATTTACTTTTTTTTTTTTTTGTTGTCCACGGAATATTACGATAATTCAACAGGTGGGTAGGTAACACCCCTAGGTTTTCCGTTATCTACATGTAACGGTATTCGCCAGTGGTAATAACTCAACAATTGTTAGGAGTATATTTTAGTTACATTGTGGGCATATTGTTTCGGGGTTTTCGTTATTTCCAGGGAGCAATTTATTCTTTATTGTTTTTGTTTTTTTCTCCTTTGTCATAATTATTATTTTTTTCCCTTCAACTCACCCCCTTCTCCGCTGAACGATAAACATATAAATATGAATAAGTGAAAATTTGCGGTTATATTGTCTATTACAGACCTTTGCTTAGAGATAATAAAGTTTTCTGTCAAAAGTTGGTTAGTTATATAATATATACCAGTAAGTTTGATATGGTCATGGAAATATCATTTACAATTGTGTAACTGTATTTTTTTTCATAAACGAAGTTAATATGTTCTTAATGAAAATAAATATAGCAATGTAAGTAAATAAGTTTTTAATCTGCACTAAATTAGAACCATAACATCCAATACGACCGATCAGTTTTGTCCACACATTTATATTTATAGATGCAATAAAGTATACATTATAGCTTGAAATACAATTCTTTAGTGAGTTATACATGCTGATATGTCAACAGTCTGTACTATTAACGATCACATTTATTCTGTACAATAAACGATAAATTGTTCGAGTATGATACTATGTTATAAGATATAAAATAAAAAGTGATGTCATGGAATTCAACGTAACTCCAATTACGTATTTTACGATGTTTTAAATAAACAGAAATAATTTTAATAGCTGTTTATATTGCCATGTGTAAATAATCCCGGTTCCGTGTCTATGACCTGCAGATATAATCATTATTACATAACGCTGCATTTATTTATTTATTTTTTTTTGACACTGAAAATCTGTGTCCAGTCTGTAAAGGTATAAGAGATATTTTTCATATATTTTAAATAAAGTTTAGAAAGAATGTTCATATTTTAAATAACAATGAAGGAGAAATTTCAAGTGATAATATTTTATTTAGTCAACCAACTATAAATCAACTTAATTAAGGTAAGCCTTAGGTAAATAATATATACCTTTTCAAACACAACACATTATTTCAGGAATAAAAATAATTATTAGGAATTAAATCTTACCAGACCAAGAAAAGATCCTTCAAGAATAGTTGACTAACCTAAAAAGAAAAATATCGTAAATAAGGTTTCAATTTAAGAAATATGTTTTTGTATACATTTTTTTATTACATTAATATTTTTTAAATTTATTATATTTTTAATGATAAACTTATCAGAAGTTGAACTCTATTCACGATCAATAATTCAATAATACTGAATCTAACGATGAATAAAATATTAGATGAGATCGTTTACCAAACTCTATCTCCCTTAGTATACAGTTTTATCAACCAATAAATTGCTTAGGTCGCGTAACCATAACAGTTTTGGTAAAGTTACTAAGTGAGGAAGAAACCGGAGTTATAGGAGAACTTGGTAGTTTACCAGGAGTACTCAGGAGCATTTTAGTAGAGTATAAGAAGGGCTTCACCACTCTACTGCTTCGCAAGTTTCATCCAGGACATCTTAGGAGCCTGTCACCTCAGCCCTAATAAGAAGCTACTGGGTCCAACTTTAGTCGGTTCCGTTTACACACAGAATAACTAAGGCAAGGTACCGAGGTGCAGTTACTAGGTGAACCCCATATAATAAAAATCATAAATCCTGATCAGGAAAAATTGTGTAACTGAGCAATAAATTAGAGATATTTAATAGCAGATCTTAACTCAAACTAAAAGAATGTCAAGTCAATCGGACCAAAAGAGTGAAGGGACTACAGGCTACCAATAGAAAATATTAAGGATATAAATAAGGTATAGTATAATTATAACTATATAACTTAGTTATAATATATTATAAATAAGGATATAAAAAGTTGTTTATAGGTAATTTTCGACACAATAAAATATTGGGGTGATTTACTAAAAAATAAATGAAAAAAAAGTTCTCTAATAGACCAGATTAATACTTACTAAACTAAAAAAATACCGCTAATAAAGCAAAGTGATATAAAACTGATAAAAGTAATCACTTAAATAGTGATTAAGTACCGGAATAAATCAATATGGTGACATATCAAAGCAACTATTAAGACTATGATATCATATGCAGTCTAATGCTTTGAAAATTCATGGGCGCCATCAGTAGCTCAAAAGGCGTGTTGTATCCATTAAAATGTAATCACTGGGAATATCAGGATTCAACCAGGATAACACTATATAGATTTCCGAACTAAAATTTTAATACCATTCTACCAAATATTTTCATTTTTATTTTTCGGTAAAGACTCCCATTGGAGTCCTATACTGCCTAATCATGGTTGGGGGTCAACATTTTTCATTTTGTGGGACCGCCACTCAATGAAAAAAGTCTACAGCCGGATTTGAACCGGCACCGCCAATAGACATCAAATTGGTAGACTGTGTCTAGCTTTAATATTTTCATCTTAAAGAACTAACATAATTTATCCAATTTAAATCTTGTTATTTTATATCTTATATCTCATACTTTTTATCTTATATCTCATTAATAGGGCTAGGCATTTATATGTAATTAAAAATACTAAAAAAGCATATGTGTAAAAATATTTTTATAAATATGCAAATTTAATACCTACATATCTACATTTTAAAAACTGATCAGTTATCAGGGATAGAAACTGGAAACTTGTGCATTTTTAAACATAAAATTATGTCAAATGAAGATATTCAGGGTTACGTCAAGAACATGAAAAATAGTTTTCAACAATTTATTAATTACCAACATTGCACCATTCACAAAAAGTCATCAGGACAAACCCATTATAAAAGAATAGGTAGGATTAATTTAAGAAAATACTACAATTAAATGAAACAGGTATAATGATCAGCTTTAAAAAGACATCGATATAAACAATCTAGCATAAAACATAAATCAAAATTCATAGTAATGAGTAATGAACTGAGGAAAATGAATATATTTTACCAAATATACACATTATATATTTAACTGAGTACTTTTTTACTTCTATGATTCCCAATAGCTGATTTTGGTCCACCAAATTACCATATCCACTTGTATTTTTCCTAACTTCATTGGTTAATATAATTATTCATTATATTACGATTAGAATTAGCAATATATGTGTGCTAAGCAATAGATATTATTGAATCATTTTTATCATCTTGTTTTATTCTCATTATAGTATTAATTCACTAACTGTAAATTCATTTCAAAGTCCTTTGAGTTATTATCAAAATATTTCTCATTATAATTAATTTTATTTTATATTATTTAATTTTTTTAAAATTATTATTTTATCTTTACTTTTTACTTTATTTTCATTTTATTAGTTGTTAATTAAATTATTAGTTGTATTATTTGAGACCAATTAAAACCAAAAAACCAAAAAAATTCTTTTAGACTGAAAATTACTCCGGTATCTAAAGTTCCCGGGTTTCGGCACCAGTTATCTTTTACTGAAGTGAGAAACTAAAAATAATAAGAAAGAGGAGTGCGAAATGAAACGCTTAAAGTGCTCTCAAAGACTGATCTATTTGCGGAGTCTGTCCGTCTATATATATACAATCGGTCAGCTGTTCTCGATC
>NW_027112649.1:144831-146614 GCF_000696795.3 Halyomorpha halys | reverse complement strand
AAATAGCAGTATGAGTACCACGTGCTAATGATTAGGTTACCTCAGTGTACCAGTCTTTACAAAAAAGTATAATCATATTATACAGCACCAACATCAATGAGAAACCGACGTGGGAAGCTGCATGAAGTAGACTAGCCGCTTAGTGGGAAAAGCATGCAAACAAAGTAATTTATTCCTGGCCAGGTTTATTAAAAACATTACTAGTAAAGCATGGACAGTGAAGGTAGTGTTTCATTTGATTTTTGTAAATAGTACATAAATTTTTCCTTGATTAATCGTGCACGCCCTATTGTAGTTATTAATATATTTGTTTCTTAGGTTAGGTTACTTTGCTTATGCATGAAGCATGTTTATTTTTATCATGATTTTATTTTCTTGTATTTGCAATAAATAGGTGTTTTTGTTTAAAGTGTGTTTGTTGATTTCTCTTGGAGCTCACCTAAGTAAAATACAGTAACAATAAAAAACGAGGTAACAACACTTGCATTATACCAACTGCTTGATAAAGGGTTAATGTTGTATGCATATGTTAAATTTGTGAATTTGCTTTCTAGCAACTTGAAGATGGAGGATAACCCCAAAACGTTGTTGTCTGTGTAATTAACTAATATATTTAAATATGGAAGATTGTTGTTCATTCACCAACTAATTGTTGTTCATTCACCACAACAAGATTGTTGTTCAATCACCAATCATATTAGTTTCTAGAAACTATTCCAGTAGATCACTAATTTATTTGTTTTATGTATATATAAATAGTTGACTATATAATTAAACAATGAAGAAGATGGTCAGGGTTGCGTTAAAAAAATAGTTTTCAATTATTTTGTTCTTTTTTTACCTCGACCTTGACCATCTTCTTCATATTTATTTGTTTTAATTTGAAATTGGAGGAAATAATAAAGTTAAGGTAATTGTTTTAAATGTATTTATGTTTTTAAATTATTTGAGTGTTGTATGCATAATACGATATGTGTTAAATTGTATATTAGACTGCTTGATGATGAAGAGATGACCCCAAAATATTCTAATTGTTAAATTAAAATAAAGAAAGTTATTATAGAAGAGTAATTCACTTCAACTCATTAAAAAAATGCACAACTCATCCAGAAAATGAATCTAATATAATATTTAAAATTAAGATGAAAGGAATATGGTCCGGGTGCGGTCAAGAAAAACTCAAATAGTAGAAATATACTATTTTAATGAGCCAACGTTTCGCCCCACGTTGCAGGGCTTCTTCAGGGCTATTTTGACGGCAGTCAAAACTAAAAAAAAAAAAATCCTTTCATCTTTACACACGGTCAATCAATAATCTTCCAGTATTTAAAATTATATTTTAAAAATGGGCCATTGAATGACCGGAAAAAAATATTTTGAGGAGTTTAGTCATAAAGCGAAAATTTCCACATGTTAATAAGTTTGTTAGTTTTAAAGTTTTAACTTCAACTAGCTACAACATTCAATCTGAAATAATTTTTCTAAAGATTCAACAATATATGAAATCATTTAAAGAAAAACTGACAATTCTAAAAAATACAAAATAAGAAATTAAAGTCAGTTTGTTTTACGGCTGCATTTTTCAAATGATTTATTTCGTCATTTTTACTTGAACATTTAATTTCTCATATGATTATTTCAGGAAGTAAGTTTTTTTTTTTTGAATGGTTATTTCATCAAATATTTTTTTCTAAATTTATAATTTTGACTAAAAATTCATTTATATTAATTAAAAATTGAATTTTAATATTAATAATCAGTTATAATTCATCAAATATTTTTT
>NW_027112649.1:142345-143026 GCF_000696795.3 Halyomorpha halys | reverse complement strand
AACTGGAGCAAGGACCGAACCCTGAGGGGCACCACAAGTGACGGGCTAGGGAGTGGAGATTTCAGTTTTGACCCGAACTGAGAAAGTTGATTGTGCAGTGAATTGTCAATATTTAACAGCAGTAATAAAAAAAAAAATTGTTCCAATTTTTCAATTGGAGCCTGAAACATTATTTGGATGAAATAATGAACGAAGAAGTAAAATAAAGAGTATAAATTCCTAAAAAAAAAAAATAATAAGTTTTAACAACAAAAAAAATCTTTGAAACTTAAATAGTTGAATTATAACTGATTATTTATATTTAACGTCTTAATATCTTTCAGTAAAGATATATTAATATTAAAATTCAATTTTTAATAAATGTAAATGAACTTCTAGTCAAAATTATGAATTCAGAAAAAAAAAAAGAATAAAGTATAAAAAAGGAAGATGTTCTGGGTGTGGTAAAGAGAACTCAAACAATAATAAAACTATTTATTATGAACCAATGTTTCGCCCTACTTTGCAGGGCTTCATCAGGGCTAAAAAACACACAAACAACTATAATTTAACAAAGTAAATAATATGTAATATGAAATAAAAGTAAACTGAGATATGGCTAAATATAATTATGTGATTAAATAAATCAATTTTATATCCAAATCCGTCTCAACACTTTATTTATTCATTAGTCCAACGTTT
>NW_027112649.1:119584-142295 GCF_000696795.3 Halyomorpha halys | reverse complement strand
CGATCAGCTGATATGGACCTGTCAGCTGACAGTCCGTAACTTATATATATATATATATAAACTCGTGGCTTCGGAGGACATTTCTCGGCGGGCGGTTCTTCTCCTCCAAGAGGACATTTCTCCACAAAGGGCCCCATCACCCAGGGTGAACAATTGCCAATTTCATTTATGTCGCTAAGACATAAAAACAATATTTTTTGTTTTTTAATTTTTAAAAATAATTTTTATTTTTGTATTTTTAGAAGTTCAACTATTCATTTATTTTATTTTTCACACTCTACACGGTTGGGGTAGTAAAGGTTCCTTTTTGAACCCTTACCCACCGTAACAGTAAGGAAGCAGTGTTACTAAACAAACGGTTTTTCAACAAGGTGATTTGGTCAGAATCACGCTCGACCGTCAGATTTTCCCTCATAAAATATAACCGAGACAAGGTGGACTCCGGAGAACTCTCGAACCCACAGGATTGTCTAATGGCAACTATAAAATAGTAAATAATGATATGTCACAGCTGGATTCCAATCCTCGGACTTATTATTGTAGTGCAACATTAACTCTAGTTTTTTAAGTTTAGCAAGGAACAATACATTTATCTATACAGATGTCCATTAGCAAACAAGAAAATATATTAACAAATGTATTTATGCAATAGAGTTACCAATGCATTTTATACAAACGAGTGTGTTTGAAGTTTTTTATTTGTGTTGTTATCAGGCTATTCAAATATAATCCACAAATAGACTCTAGAGGTAACTAACCTAGTCTAACCATGGTGGGGGAGGGGTCATTTCATTCACCACAGAAATGAAAAAAAATCCACCCTCAGTTCAGATTCGAACCTGCGCTGATTTGTTTTACACTTTTTTTTTTTTTACAATTAGTAGAAAGATGAAATACAATAATTAAATTTAAGAATAATTGGTTAGTTGTAGGATTCATAAGCCAGTAGACCCAATTTTATGGCTATCGTTGTATATGAACGTTCACACTATTATTTATTAACAACTATCAATTAGTCTACTGTACCCCTCACTGCTGTCTCTGGGTCCGATAGATACGTCCGGTGCCTCCGATAAAACATGCAAGCTACAGGATTCAGGCTGGCCCCCTGCAAAGACAGACGTCGTTGGCAGGGACCGTGTTCTGTCAGCAGGGTGACAGCTAGCATCCACTCTTCCGCCATCACCGCCAGAGGAGGAGATGTGATAGTGGTTTCAAGGAGATTCATTTACAGCTGGCATTTAGGACTCCACATCCATCACTTCTACCATTGTCCGATTCAAATAAAGAAAGATATAAATAAAATAAATCTCACAAGGAAAAGTCCTTGAAGATTTTGAGATGTCATGTGTTCTACTGAAGAACAAAAACATTAATTGTTGAACTAGGCCTAATTTTAAAATATGAAATCTGGTGAATATTTAGTTTTTACTTTAAATATATTATTTCAATTTCTTGAGATAAGTAATCATTTATTAAATAAATCAAAAATTGTATCCTTATTAGTCTTAATACTTTTTATTTCAACAGTCCAACGTTTCGGCCATTTCAGCCATCCTCAATTGTAAATTCTTCCCCACATTAAAATTTAAAATTTGTTTTGCAGGCTATTCTGCCCAGGTTATTAATTATAAGTTAAAAACCTATTTTTTTAATTTAAAATTATAAATATCTAAATCACCTTATTTTAAAATTATCCACCAAGTCACTACCATATACACAAACCATTTATTAAATAAATAATAATAACCTCGGCAGAATAGCCTGCAAAAGAAATTTTGAATTTTAATGTGGGGAAGAATTTATAATTGAAGATATCCTTGAGGATGGCTGAAATGGCCGAAACGTTGGACTCTTGAAATAAAAAGTGTTGAGACTAATAAGGATACAATTTTTGATTTATTTAATAAATTTAGTTTTTATTTTCAAATATAAATATTACTATTATAAGTCATATTTGGTCATCTAGGACCGCACTCCTGTACTCACAGTCGAATAGGAAGCTATATTGGGGCTCATTATTATCTTATTATCATTAACTCATGATTACCCAGATCACTCAAAACAACGTATACAACTTGAGAAACTAAAAAAGATAAACAGAACTAAATAGTAGACACTAATCAATTATACAATAACATTATTATATTGTAAAGAAAAACCGTCAGTAAGCAACTGTTCCTATCACTGTGATTTACATCTTTGAGATGTGTCCCCGATACAGAGGAATCAAGGAAAGATGTAGTGTTTCTCAACATCTCTCTAAGAACTTGGGTGACAATGAGGAAAGTATTAACAAAACCATTATGTTCATTAAAAACCATCAGATTATTTACCTCGATATGAATCTGATTTGTATATTATAAATAATCATTAGTTTTCATTATCATAAATTACCCTTATCATTTAGGGAGCCCAGTGGCACATTGATAACATGGTACTAACTCCAAGGACACGGGTTGGAAACCGGCCGTGGCAGATATTATTTCCTGTGACACTGTAGGCATGAGTCAACCCTGTGGGTTATGGAGCTTTGGTGAGGTCCACACAGCTTCATGAAGTGGATATCTATAATTAGAAAAAAATTCAGAGTGACCTTGAAAAAAATCAACCCCTTATATAACCGTTGTTCTAATGAGTGCTTCCTAGCAATGTGCTCAACCCATGATTCTCCACGTGTCGGTTGGGGTTCACATTATTATTATCATCATCATCATCACTAATTTTCAAATTCATTAACAATAATTATCTTAAACTATTATAATCAGTACTAGTTATCACCACTAATCTCGATATAACAAGGCATTAAATTTTATATTATTATTATTATTATTTTTCTTAATTCATTTGTTTGAAGAGAGTAGTAATGACTATGCGAGTTTTTGAGCCAACTCTGTGGGTTCTGGAGACCTCCTAAGTTTCACTCAGCCTCATAAAGTGGATATCTTTAATTAGGAAAAAATATGACAGTTGAGCGTGATCTTGAAAAAATCAACTCCTTATATAAACGTTCTTCTGAAAACAGTGCTTCCTAGCAAAGTACTGAGCCCATGACTCTCCAAGGGTTGGTTGGGGTTCATATTATTATCATCACTAATTTTCATATTCATTATCAAGAAGAAATCCCATCAAATCACCTTTACCCTTCGTCGTAAACCTACTGACTGTCCTATAGTCTCCTTTAATAAAGTTGATCTTACCCCTGTCGAACAGATCCACTACCTTGGGCTACATCTGGACAAACGACTAACCTGGAAACTTCACGTCGATTTCGACTTTTACAGCACTTAGTAGACAAATGGTCTAAACTTCCAACACATTACAAAAGACTGATCTACATGACTGTAATAAGGCCATTCTGGACATACGGAGTCGAGCTTTGGGGCTTCACTAAACCTTCGAATTCCTCTAGTATCCAATTATTGCAATCCAAAATCCTTATTAAAATCCTCAATGCTCCTTACTTTGTCACAAATAAAATCAAACATAAAAACCTTAATGTTCCATATGTAACCGATCTAGCCCGAACCAGATATCACTCCTTCTATTACAAACTCTCGAACCACCCAAACCCACTAGTTTCTAACCTTGCTTCCTCTTCTATTCCTGAGAATCCTCCGAGGCGCCTGAAAAGAAGATGGCCACGAGATCTGCTAATGTATCAATCATTTAACTGAGATCGAATTTACTAAATGTATTATAATGTACAGTTGTAAATAGCAATAAGTAAATAAAAAAAAATATCAATAAGTATTTTAAAATACCACAATCAGTACTAGTTAACACCGTCTTTAACGATATAACAAGGCTTTAAATTTTATATTGTTATTTTTATTTTGTTCTTAATTAATTATTTTTTTCACGAGGATAGTCATGACTATGCATAGATTTTTGGCCTCAGACTCAACAAACCTGTCAGACAAGAACATGGATCAGCTTAGCTATTTTTCTCACTATCTTCTATAAGTTACATTTTTCTCTAGATTTCTATTGGATAGATGATTACCTACATTTACCAACTTTACGAATATGTATACAATTTTATGTTGATTGAAATCGACATATCTCCTGAGAAAAATCTTTTTGTAAGGTAATATTTGAATCACTTTAACAGTAACAGTTTGATTGCATCGATTCAGGTATCTGCTTATCAACCAACTTTAGATTCCGTGGACATATGCCTCCTGCAGGTCCAAACCTATCAGAGCGCAACAAATAACAAAAGCTATGATGGAATGGCTATCCCACTGATATTGTTAATACTGTAAGCTATACTCTATGATACAGAGCTCCTATGAAAGGGGTATCTGTCATTCGAGAGCTTATCGGCTGTTTGCAAACCCAGTGATTGACACCTGACAGCCTTAATTAATTCTGACTATAGGCACGGATGAAATTGGGTATTTAGTGCTGTTTTAGTACTTCTTATTCCCTTCATTTGACTTATTTCATAGACCCCACTTAAATTATAAAATAAATACTATGACAGAATGACTGTGAACTAAGGACCAAATAAAGATCTATAATTAACGAAGACTGAGCCTAATTCTTATTTCAATTTATAAAGACCCAAATTATTAAACAATGGTTTGTTATTTAAATTAATTATTCGACATATCCTCACTGGATATAATTGTAATTAAAAAAACATTTCGTTCCTTACATTTTATTTTCAATCGACAAATTATTGACCATGTAATATAGATAATTACCTACTCAAAGGAAATATCTAGAAAAAGGGTAATTTCAAAAATATTAATAATATGCATCTATGTAAAGAAACGCCTGCCAACTGCACCATAGCAGCTGGGAAGGTTTATATTTACTTATATTCTAATTTTTAAGAATAATTTTTTTTTTTCGTACCCTCCGTTGAAAATAAGGAATACTTCGGTACAATAAAGTCAGTTGAAGTGTGCTGCCTTCTTCTACCCATGGGTATTAAAAAATAAATCTTGTTATTTATTAAATTTGATTTGTCGTTTGAGAATAAAATATATGGGAGGAGCCATGCTTGAAACATACATGTCAAGAAAAATAATTTTGAATATGGTTAATCTAAAGTAGGGTGGATTAATCAAAAAATTAAAATCTGTACCGATACAACCCATGAAGGCTTAGGGGTTCAGTACTTTTAAGGAAGTACTGTTAGTAAACCAACGGTTGTTTAAGAAGGTGATTTGGTCAGAACCACGCTCGACCGCCAGATTTTTACCCAATCAAGGGTACACGATTTAGGTGGCTGGGTGGACCCCAGGAGGGCTCCAAAACCCACAGGGTCGACTCATGGCTACATTGTAATTAACATAATTTTCTACTCAGCCGGATTCTAACTCGGATCCATGAAAGTTAGTAGCATCGCTCCTTTCTCCGGTGCTACCGCGCTCCTCAAAGTAATGGATGATGGAAAGAAAGAGAGAGAAATTTATTCATTCATGCTGCCCAAATACATCGGATGCTACATCACACAGCATAATAATCACTCTGTGCTCGTACATGTATAAATTACTTATATTTATATGATATAATAAAAAAGAAAGAAAACTACTTCTCACAGTTTTCTTTCACAATCAATTCCAGTCTACATACTAAATACAAATATTTCAATTTATTCCTTTTTTTTCTCTTTCTCTCATATTCCCTCCATTTCCCCATTTCACAATTTTTATTTCA
This sequence comes from Halyomorpha halys, assembly GCF_000696795.3. Lineage (NCBI taxonomy): Eukaryota > Metazoa > Arthropoda > Insecta > Hemiptera > Pentatomidae > Halyomorpha > Halyomorpha halys. The sequence continues at coordinate 136,622 of NW_027112649.1, read as the reverse complement.
TTTGATCGATAAATTCACTTTCCCCAATTCACCCTCTCAGATCCTCTCCAGTGATCCGTTTAACAAATTCGTCATTAGACAGCTATGTGAAATCAAACCAGAGACCTAAAGTCATAGCAGTAGATTAGTTTACAGAAAAACAAACAAATGAATACATTTTATAAAAAAAAAACTAATATATATAGATTAAAAAGAAAATATAATAAAAAGTTGGATAAAATAAATACTTGAATGGATGAATAAGTTTAAAAAAAATAAAAATAATAATAATAAAAACAAATAATGCTGACCCACTTTTACACTAATTATTACCTACCCTCCAATTTTAGGCTAAATCTCATTTGAGCTATAGACGTGAAAAAAATTGTTAACAGATGCATCAGCGAAACATGGGTGTACAGCTAGAGGCAGGTGGGGTTAGCTACCCAGTAAAAAGAAAGTGACAATTTTTTTTTTTTCATGAGATATTTTTTTTCGTTTTTCAAAATAATTTTTAGTCTTCCCGTAAACGAAAATTAATTATTTTTTTATTACTACCAGTTCAGGTTCTCTTTTTCGTTTTATTCGGCGTGCAGATAAATTTACTTTGTATTTAGGTATACTAGTGGCAATTTTCTTATTGAAAAAAAAATAAACGCAGAAAAAGTACCGTAAACGCTGGAATTAAAATGATGTAATTCAGCTCTTCGCTGGTAAGGCATTGAACTACGTCCTTATACTAGAGTAGATTGTTCGCAGAAAACCAAAAATCGTTTTTCTTTTTTGAGCTCATGTTAACCAACAGGGCTCAAATTGCCCGCGTTTGCTGTTATATTTTATTTTTCTATCTAATTATTTTATCTTAAGCACAAAAAGTTTAAATGTACAGTCAGTTCGATCTCCAATGTGAATATAAAACAGCAAAAAAACTCGATAGAAATAAACAAAGAATAAAACTATCCTACACAGTCAATCTCTTGAGTGCGTCACGTCTAAAACTAGTGTTTCAAAGTTCGCCACATTCTACCAGAAACGTGTCCATTACAGTAGATTAGTGGATGTGACTTCTGGTTTGTGACTGTCCTTTGTGAGCCTAACCTAGAGCATGCTGCAGTTCAATTACTGTAATAGTAATTAAATATAAAAAAATTAAATAGAAATGATTCTGGGATAATAATCAGCTAGCAGCTAGTTATAATGGGTGCAAGCCTAATAATAATTGATAAAAATATTTTTTTCCGTAATGATCAGAGCTAGATAGCTAAATACCAATAACTATAATTTTTGAACAACTAAAACAGTGTTAAAATTAGCTTTTTGGAGTTATATCCTGAGCAAAAAAAAAAATCGCTTCAAAAATTTCTAAGTCCTAAAAAACTGCAAATATCCAACGGTGTATCTTTTTTTCTAGCAACAATACGATATCATTTCATAAGGATAATTTTTAGAACTCGCGGGGGGGGGGGGAGGAGGCAACAGAACTCCTGAAAAATAAAAAAAAAATTTCGCCTCAAAACTATTTCAAGTTCAAAAAAACCTGCTAACTCAGGCCGTTTATATTTTTTTTCTCGTAGAGGTACGATATTTTATCATTAGGATAATTTCTAGAACTCGCTTGCTCGGGAAGGGGCACCAGAAGTCTCATCAGAACTCTTTAAAAACCGATGCTAATCAAACAAGTTTAATCTCCTAAATACTTAATAAAATAAAAAATATTTTATACATATAATAGTACTATCCTATGAGTGTTTGCATTCACCATTTTTTAATATTAAATTTTTATTAGGGGTTTTAAAAACCCAGAATCGGATTTTTTATTTTAAACAGCCTTATTGCACATATACAGCCATCACTAATAATGTGGCTATTTATAAACATTTTCATTTTTGAGATAAGTCTGAGTGGTGGAAATAGTGTTGAGGTGTTCTATATATATAGATATATATAAATATATTCTATTCTTTTATTATATGTTGGAGGAAAATCCGAAACAGATTTTCATTGGTTTAGTTATTTGATTTATTACATTCACTTAGGGTGAGCATTTACTTTCTTACTTTATGCATCAATCGCTTGTACTATTTCCTATTTTTCTATAAACTAGTATTTTTCCATTATTTTAACTAGATTGCAATCTTTCTTCTGTATAGTGTTAAGAATCTAATAAATCATATAAAGGTGGTTTGCACATTAAACATTCTAAATTCTTTTCATAGCACAAGTATGTTAGAGAATAATATTCTAAATAATTTCCACAACTTAATTATTATGTTTGGTTATTTGATATAAAAATTTTGTTTGATTTATTTTATGCACATTTTCGTTCATTGTAGCATATACCTTCTGTCCGGGCTGGGCAGTATACATTCTATGTGAAAAGACCTTTAATCTCTTAATATCTTCTTTAAAAACACATGTTTAAATTTACCCCAAATTTTTGTTTCTTATAAGTTAGCTCAGCTTAAGGAGGGCGGCGGTTTGTTTTAGGAAAGTCCCCTCATCCCCCCCCTCTCATATTTGAATAGAAATTCAATATTCTATATGAGAAATTTAAAATGCTATCAAGTGGCAGATTTAATGAGATTGCTCATTGGAAGCAAGAGTAAAAGCCATCTCAATAGCTACATCATAATTTGGTTCAGATCCACAATGCATTATGAGTAAAAAAACTACAAACCACTCAGGCAAAGAGACGGAAGACAGGATGAAAGAGGGAAGAGAACATCATCGAATAACAAATCTTCAAGATATAGCAAAATCTCACAGACCAACCATCAAGTAACCTACAACATTTATTATTTTATAAATGGAGATATTATTATCATTTAATATAAAAATTAAATTGTAAAATCAAAATTAATTCAACTAACCCTAATATACAACCCTTTGGCTTACTAACATATAACCGTATGTCTTATAATACAAACAAGGAGAGAGGTCTATTCAAATCAGCGAGCGATATAATTAACATACAATTAATTTGAGTAATATCAACCAACTTTTACTCCGATTAATATCTAAATTAAATTAAATAAACATACATTTATAGTATAATTTTTGCTAATAATGATCCGATTTAAATGACGTTTATTTTATTTTAAATTGAATTAAATAATGGTTTAAATGAATAAATATATTATTCCAGAAGAGGTATAGATATTCAGATAGTAAAAAGAAATTATTCTTCATTCATTTTTTTATTAAACCAATTAGAGTTAGAAGTTTTTAAAACGAAACCTCATTACACACAGATAGTATGAGAACTACTAAAAAATTCAACATTATGAACATTGTAGTTTTTGAGATTCAATTATCTATACGTCATTCAACGAGTGGTATTTATTCTTTTATATGTTAATGTCAAAATAAAACATACGAAAACTCAAAGAGATATTTACAAAATTCGCAACAAATAACTCTTAGCTAATGCTGGTCAGATTTGAACCATTTAAGTTTCGTACAGTAAGCAATTTCAATACCTTCCGGTAATCTTCCTGAACATATGTTTCCGATATATTTGAAACACTAATTTTTTTTGGCATTAGAAATATTTTTTTTTTTAAACAACTCAGCTATAGCAATTTTAGAAACCAAGTCTCGTTTTCGAAAAATTATGTTTCTAAGTGGTTAAAAAAAATTATTTTTATAACCTGAGAAAAAAACAATTTTTTTTTAAATTATTTAAATATCTATACTCTCCTGGAAAATTACAGCTATTCATTCAAAACATAATTTAATTCACTTAAGAAAAAATAAACATAATCTAAATCGAACTAGTGTTACTAAACGAATGAACACCATTTCACACCAATTCACTTTAACACTAATCAATCCGATCATTTTATATTGACTATCATCAATATTAAAGATAATTAAAGAAAATAGATTATTAAGTCTATAAATTTTAACAAATTTACATTTGTCTTAAATAGGTTTCATGTACATATTAACCTATAAAGAATGTATATATTTTTGTGGATCTTGAGGATCCTTATATACACACATAGTCTTTATAATTATATAAAGTTTGTAATAGAAAAAAATTGCCAGCCGCACCACAATTACAGCAGACTTGTAATAAATTATTAATATTAAAGATAATAAATGATTATTACCTTACCTACTATTAACATAGAGCAACAATCCTTGGAGAATATTTTTTTTTTTTTTTTTTTTTTTAAGAATTTCCTGCTGTTCGAATTTTTTTTTAATAATAGTATCAGAATCACCTATAATCTCCTATAATTACAGCTCATGATGTGAGCAGATTGAGCGAAATTGTTCCCAATGTGCGCTATTATCTCGAACAAAAAGACCCCATCGATAGAAGGATAACAATATTTTCCAATTCTGATCTGATGCAATGAGATTACATTTATAATGACACCGTTTGATAACGATTGATTTCACTCAGGTCATTAATGGATTGTGTGAAATGTAATCAGTTACCAACAACGGAATTCGCTCATCAACCAATAACGGGTAGAAAAACCCCTTTTCTAAATTTTCGCGCCTCATCGTACAGAACAAGAATAAAAACATATATAAATCGTCATATAGTTGGCTTCGGAAAGAATTAATTTTTTTGTTTCTAATACCAAATAATGTAGTAAAAAAAATTACAATTTCATCTATTAATCTATTCTTTATTTCTGCCCTGAATATGATAATTTATTTATTTATTTATTGATATTTACAACTGTATAAAAAAATACAACCAGTAAATTTGATCATAATGACATAATGATATGATACAGGATGTAGAGAAACTACCCAGTAGTAGAACTCTAAAAACAGTTTACAATATAAGGTCACGAGGCCATATTCTTTTCAGGCGCCTCGGAGGATTGCCAGGAATGGAAGAGGAAGCAAGGTTAGAAACGAGTGGGTTTGGGTGGTTAGGGAGTTTATTGAATATGATAAAAAAAAATAAATAACGGGAACAAATTATTAGTAAATTTGAGTATAAATGTAAATAAAATTTTGCACAAATGACAAAAAAAAGATGATAGGAAGTGTAAAAGGACTCTAATTACTTTAGAAAACAATACATAACAAAAATCATATTTTATCAAATCTTTTTATACCTAGTCAATACTTCACTATTTGATCTTTATAATACTTCGTAAAATAATAAATTCAACACTTCCGTACTTATTTATATTTGTATTATATTATAGACTATTATAGGAGTAGGTCAGTCGATGTACGACATGACAATCTCACAAGAGAAGATCATAAATAAAGTCAATCCTTCCCAACCGGACCCACTCAACTAAGAACCCTGGTGAGCGACGGTCCTATATCACTTTTGAAATATTTAAAATTCAAAGAGGAGACTTAAGATAGTTTAATAGCGCAATATTTTAAAAGCGCTTGAAATTGGAAAACGGCATGAAACCCTTCTCTCATATTCAATATGTATAAATATTTCCAGAATATTAACATATTTAAACGTTTCATTAAGTATACTGTTGCATTCATCGTCGTTAAGGCTGTGACTTCTCGCGATTCCGAAATTATTAATAATATGATATCTACTTTTAAATAAAAATAAATAAAACCAACGTATAATTTTTAGAGGAATTTTCGTTTATTTGAATACCTATAATATTTTTTGACGTTGAGAATCTATTCGAGATCTTTATAAACTGAAGTGTTAATTTATATATATATTTTTTTTTGTAGTCATACTCCGTTTTTTTTTTTACCCATCAACAGGTTTCATAACCGAATATAGAGTTATTATTACTTTCACAAACCTCCTTTGCGATGTTTTTTTTTAAAATTTATTATTGTATGGTTTTTATCTTCAATTATGGACCTTCGTTAACGACCAAGAAAAAAAATATAACTGGGTTAGAAAAAATATATTTAATCATCTTCAAGTTGGGTCGAATTCGCCCTCGCGTATGCAGTTAGGCTTTCTGTAAGGGTGGACAGTGCACCTTCTTGCACAAAACGGTAAACTGTTCCTTAGTCAAATTTCCTGCATTTTTATATATGAATCTTAAATGAAGAATAATCCACGCTCTGTTTTATATTAAAATGTTCAATGTTTGTATTATGTCACGTAATAGGTATTGTTGAAGATGAATTTGTAATTCGGTTGACCTAGATCTGTGTCCTGTCTATGTTTAAACAATGTTGATATTAATTGGCTATAATGGAAATAGCTAATAGTGCTTTTGCTAGTTGATGCAACTGATGGAAACCAATTACCTGTACTCGAGGACGACGTGGCGGCCAGACTGAGGGGACACAGCAACCGTTACCAACAGCCATAACAAACCTGTGACCCTTCAACTTTGCCCTTCTGTCTTGGCTTCTTTTCTCTCTCTTCTGTCTCTAAAGAACATAGGAAACATAATAAAACATTCGATTAATCATTTGATATTTTTATCTTATTCAGCAGGGTTGGAGTGTATTCGCTTAAAACATACAATGCAATTTTAAATATATTATTTCATTTATTTTTTATTAATATACTTGTTTGAGAGTGGTTTAGTTTCTTTAAAACAATTTTGATCCTTTTTCTCTCAACTTTATTCTTTTTAAACTTCCAACGTTTCGACCACTTAGGTCATTTTCAAGAATTCCTTATTTTGTTTTCATTTTTTCCTTTAAAACTCTTTAAATGCCGGCTAATTGCCTTTGTCTCATAAATTCTTCTATAAAATTCCTTCCCAAATTTAAAACTTTTATTAACCACTTTTCTTACTACTATTTTCATTTGCAAACTCCTTTCAATTTCTTGAGACAGGTAATTATTTATTAAATAAATCAAAAATTGTATCCTTATTAGTCTCAACACTTTTTATTTCAACAGTCCAACGTTTCGGCCATCCTCAATTATAAATTCTTTCTCACATTAAAATTTAAAATTTGTTTTGCAGGCTATTCTGCCCAGGTCGTTAATTATAAGTTAAAAACCTATTTTTTATTTAAAATCATAAATATCTAAATCTTCTTATTTTAAAATTATCCACCAAATCACTACCATATACACAAACCATTTATTATTATTTATTTAATAATTTTAAAATAAGAAGATTTAGATATTTATGATTTTAAATAAAAAATAGGTTTAAGTTCTTAACCATCCTAACCCATTAATTCTTAATATTTCATCCTTAACAATCCCTAATTGGCCTAGACGAGACGTTCTAATTTAAATTAATGTTTGAAGTACCACCGATGGGTGATTTCTTCCCAAGATTTTCAAGTGTATATGAACGATACAACATATTTACTTATTGTCTTATTTTGTACAGTTGTAAATTACATTAAATAAATAAAATAAAATAAAAAAAAAATTGTAATCCTATGAACAGCATTAAATAGAAACAGACATAATACAAATTGGAAATAACAGACGGACTACCTGCTAGAAGAAAAAAAACGGTTACGTGTCGGAAAAACCAATGCAAATCTACATCCATTCCAAAACCTATTCAAATAGTTCGATCACAATGTATAAGAAAATTGTAAGTACTGTTTTACTAAGCAATGTTTTAATTCTAATTTCCATTAAACATATATTACACGATGTATTTGTTGTTTTATAGTAATTAGTTGAAGCAGGTGTTTGTTCTAAAAAAGTTTTTTTTTTCATTGTAGGGTATGACTCTGCAAACAATAAAGTTGTGAAACGTCCCCTAAATATATTTGTTAAATTGTATATATATTATTTATATATAATATAGCAATCAGAAAATGACTACGAATAGGGTCAAATTCCACTGAAGAGAATTTGAAGGAACGCCTTCGGAGTTCATGGTTCGCTAGCCACCACCTGGTACTTCCTCAATTTCTTATACATGGTGGATCTCCATCTGTTTCGCTTTTGATTAAATTCACTTGCGCACTACTTTTCCACAGCACTGTTCCCTTATCACATCATGAATATTGTCTGGTTTAGCTTGCCCTTCCTCTCTTGTGAATTATGTAGTAGCTGCAAATCTATGCGACCGGAGATCACGAGGTATTTAACAATGATTCTATAAGTAACCATGATTGGACTACAGTTTCGTTTTTGAAAGGGTGAAGTTTCTGATATTATGCGAGATAAATCATATATACAGTTTATTTTATAGGATATATTTTTGCAATACAATCTCCTATTCAAAACGAGAGTTAACTAATTAAATCCTTGAGAGTAACATATAGATTTTAAATCAGCGTGGTTTTGATGAAATAAAGATTGATAGTAAGAGAAAATTGCAGTTAAGAAGAAATCATAGGAAGGAAAGAGAATGTAAATATTGTTTAATTATCAAGGAAATTCTCAAGTTATATAGGTAATGATAATTTTTCTTTGTGTGCCATAAGGTTTTATTTGTGGTTTTATACCTTTACCTAAACAACAAGGTTTTAAGTAACTTCTCAGTGTTTTGATATGCTTTGGGGAAAGAAATATAAGGAGGTTTTAGTTTGCCGTCCCTAAATATCTATAGTGATTCATATATCTAAGCCTTATTCGATTTTGTTCCTTAACCCAAATGTTTTAAAGCACGTCTCGGACAGTGGTCGGAAACTATCGTTTTCGTGCAAAAGCCTTTTCTATGTTATTTAACGTGCTGAATTCACTAGAATGATTTTTTTTTTAATTTTGACAATATATCCAAGTGTGAAAATTAAATTTTAATTTTTTCATCATTAAAATATTTTTTAATCACTTAATAAATCAATAAATCTGTCAATAAACCAAATTAATCAATAATCTATTCAAATGAATAGATAGTTGCCAAGAAACATTTTATTAAACTCTAAAAGATGGTACTGAAAATTAGCAGTACAAAATAAATATTTAAATTCCATTTGCAAACGTTTTATGATTATATTGATATTGCTTTGACAGAGAAAAGTAGATTTCAATTTATATTCATTTACTAATTCCACATTTTCTATGCTGATTCCATCACATACTGAACCTATGGTGTTTAAACTTATACGGTCCATGTTTATTCTCATCAGTTATACTAAATATTAAGGTACTGTTAAAAAAATAAGTATGAGAAAAATAATTTATTTCATTTACGATTAATATACATATCGCACAATATGCAACATTGTTTGTTCATGTATGGCAGTACTTTTAAGAAGGTATATATAAAAAAAAAATATTATATATTACTCTGATGTATTTTATATTGAAGTTATAGAAGAAGGTCGGAATGCGACGGGCATAGAAAATAAGTACAAATAAAAATACACTTATCAAAATTTCTGTATTTTATTCTGAAAATAAACTTAGAAACTTCTTCAGTTATAATAATTAAAATTAATAATCATGAGGTATAGATAGCTGACCGTAGATTAGTAAGTGGAGAAGATGGTTGTTGGGGGAAGGGGGAGGGAAGAGTGCGGTCAGCAAAAAAAACACAAATAAACCAAAAAAATATTTATTCGTGTCAACGTTTCGACTTGAGTTCCAAGTCTTCACGAGGGAACTTTCGGCTGATATTTTGGCTAAGCTTCAACTTGGTGACTACCTTCTCCACTTAAAAACTATTAATCATATTCGTCTTTTTAATCAAAAAATTAAAAATTATAATGACCTTAAATGTTTAACAAAGGTGGTTTACCCGGGATTTATATCCCTATACATCTATATATGTTTGCACCCCCATGGAATTGAATAAAAAATAAATTTTACTCTGGGACGAGGTTCCTTCAGAACAACATAAATGTATTATAAAAGAATAGATATCAAAAAAAAAAAAAAAAAAAAAGCGAATCGAAAATATAAAATCAGAAAATAAATTGATATTCTAAAGAGAAGAGAAAATAAAATAAAATAATCAATTAATTCAAAGTAGTTCCTATGCATGAAAACACCAACATATATAAATGAACGCATATATTCACATTTGTGTAAACATGCTTACGTAATTTTGATCTGACGTATATAAACGCAATCTTGGTAGACTTAATTTTTGTATTCATGGTGTAGGATGTAGTTTTCTTCAAATGTTTCATCACATATACTCGACACAACTCTCAGTCTACCAATCTTCTTGGGAAAAATTGTTGGTTTTAAATAAGACTTTGGATCTCTAGCCTCATTTTTCTTTTTATGGTAATTTTTACGCTTTTAATTTTCCTTAAACTCTTTTGTATATAGTGAAATGTCATCATCTCAAATCATAAAATAATAAATACGTATAATCACTTAATCTATTTAGTAACTCCTTACTCGAAAATTATTTGACTGGAATAAAGTGAACAAGAAGTTCTTTAGTCGTCGCCCACGCGCAAACTGAATTGGATTTGTTTACACATTAGAGGAGGAAATCTTACATACTATTAACACGACGACTCCTACTGAACTCTATAGGTATAAAGTATTAATAATGAGAGTTGGGAATGATATTAGAGAGTGAGCAGTAATAAAGGATAAAGGAATAAACTCATAAACAAGGCACTTGTTAAACGCATTAAATGCGAGCCTAAGTACTTTATGGCTCTTAAAAGGAAATTTCCCTTGTAAACAAGGGACGTGTTAAATACAGAGAACAGAGTTTATGAGGGAACTATGGAATTAATTTCTTCATCCGAGCTGCTGTTAAAAAAGTATATTTAAATTACACATATATATACTTAGTATATAACAAGTATATAGATGTATCCTACATGTGATATCACAGGAATGTATAACAAACTGTAATAGACAATTGTAAGTGATTTTTTTTTTAAGTATTGTTTTAATTGTAATAGTTAATTATCTTAAATTATATTATACCCATGTAGTTTCTTAGTAATTGGTTTACTATTAAATTAAATGATTAGATATTATTAGATTCTTTACATTTTTTAAAAATGATAAGATTATGTTTGATTCAGTCATTTATTTGAGTGCTGGATTTGTACCTACTTTTTTATGTTTGTTTATCATTTACTAAGGTAAATGATCGTTTTTTCGATAAATCCGTCTTTGGGCATAGCTACAGTTTGTTTCGTTTTATCTGTTTTTATTCTGTTAGGTTGTGTTTTTAAAAAAAAGTTTTTTTGTTGTTCTGTTTATTTTTTGACTGTTAGAATGTATCATAGTATCATTATTAATTTTTATAATTTGTTATTCTATTTGCACATCTACCACTCATTTCATTCCGTTCTTTCTCTTCTACACTATTCTGAATTTTATATTCTATACTATACTTATATACTAAGGAAAACTACGGGTTCGTATTTATTGGTTTTTTCTTTTTTTTGGGGGGTATTTTCTTTACTTTTTATTCTTATATGTCATTGAATTTCAGTCTGTAAATATGAATTATCGTATTGAAAATTGTTCACAAATAAATTGGGGTAAAAGCATATTAATATCGGTTGCTATCTTACTGTTTAAATTATTAAATTTATTTATTTCACATCTTATGTCTGTCTTTAAAATACGTTTCTTGAACTTATCCGTGCATTTCTTTTGTTCAATACTGAATCATTTTTGATCAAATCTCGGTTTTGAATCTATATTGTAGGTTGAGCATTTTTTCAAAATTTCTGATATCTTTAAGTCATAATATTTTCATATAGACTTCCAAGCCTTTTGCCCTTTTTGAAGTGTCCAATAGGATAAATAAAGCAAATAGTATTTACTACTGGATATGCTATTGCGGGAAAGAGGGAGGTAGGTAAGGATATCAAGCTCCATATCTTTAAAGCAATATATCTTCCAACACTATTATATCGCAGTGAAAGTTGGGTGACCCAAGAGAAGCACATGAGCTGGATTACGGCTGCTGAAATGCGATTTTTGCAAAGAATATTTGGCAAAACTAGGAGAGATAGGATAAGGAAAGAAGATAACAACTTCAGATCCCCTCAGTAAAATCAGTGATTGAACACCATGATGGTATGGACAAGTCTGTAGAATGGAGAAAGACAGAGTCATGAAAATATGGAGACGATACCGACTGGTAGGAGACCACTAGGCATACCTAGAAAGAGCTATATGGAGCATATCCAACGACTAGGTCTGGAAAGAGGAAAACGCTGGCTCAAATGAAGATGCTTCAGTTCTTGCCATGGACCGAGATGTGTGGACCAAGTGGTTAGAGGCTTCTCCACGTTGAAAGGCACTTAAGAAGGATGAGAAAGAAGAGAAGAAGAAGCCCTTTGTTATTCGGGAACCTATAGGACCGTTAGTCGGCTAACCAGTTAGAGGTCGATACACACTGTATGTTTCCTCTTTCCTTCCATTTAATTTATATAATATTTTATAAAGTCTAAATTAATATTTATACTTATACTTATTTATATTTATACTTTCTAAGATAGCTAACTTTCTGTTCCAGTTCCAACAAAAATGAATTGAATTTGTGGAACGAAATTTACGACCCTTAACGAATTCCAAATCAATAAATATAATCATTATAACTAGTAATGCCCTTTGAGCAGTAGAACTATCAAAGATTAAACTTTTACACGCAGTAAAATAGGCTTGTGATGTAAAAAGGAATAGTTTTTAGACTCTAACAACGTGTCTTAATCGTCGTCTGAAAATCTTCAGTTCTTTTACAAATTAATTTTCTTAGGACTTGGAATGTGGGCATGGGTTGTAGTTGCTGCTAACCAGAGATATACTTAAAAAGAAAGTGGCCTCTAGACCTTTCATGAATTCAAGGCTAGCTTCTTGCGTCAAGAACTAAGCGTATATGACTTTAGCTCTCTCAATCTTCACTGCCCAAATGGGTGCGAAGCAATAGGATCTTGGAGTCCCTTGCCTTCCATGTAAAGGCACCAAATCCTGGTTCAGAGCTCTTAATGCTAACTGTTAATGTTGTTTGTAGATGGGTTGGGTAATAAGGAATTATATTATTTTTATATTATTTACCTCGTGTTCGTATTATTTTAATATTTTTATTATGCATTATACCCAGTAAATAATGTACCTAAAAAAATTATAAAAACATATCTTACTTGTATATGAGTATAAAGTTTGCTTTGTGACTTCCAAAGAATGTAGCGTCCATGAAACGATATTTGTTCTCCTTGGAAGAGATTTAGCGAAGAAGGCGTTAATGGCACTACAATTACTAAGTGTCAGGGCCGAGAATTATCGTAGCCGGCAAGAGATGCTGCCGGAACGGGACAGTTTGCTACAAGATAACTTGTCTCAAATTCTTGGAGCAGTTGGGCTGTTTCTAGGTCAGGGGTCAGACTTTTCTTCAGCGGTCCCTCCAAACTGCTTGTATTACTTGTGGTCCGGAGTGTTCGGAAACTAGCCAAAGTTTAAGTTGAGCCTTGATGGGATATGGAATATCTAAAGCTAAGTAGTCGAGAACTTCTCTGATTAATAATATTTTCGCTTCTCGAATTGGATAATTTGAATCATAGAATGAAACTGAACAATTTTTATCTAAAATTAGATATATTTTAATTGACATTTTCTAGAATTTTCTACAGCCTAAACAATAACAACTACTGGAATCCATCAAACAATAATTGTTTCCAAAACTAATTTGAGTAATTATGTTTAGTTTTTATTAATTTATTTGGAATGGGTAGCTCATTGGTAAGGCACTAGAGTACAAACTCCAAGGACCCAGGTTCGAATTCGGCGGTGGGAGATAATTATTAAGGTGGATCCACATGTTGGCCGCTCGCCACGAATCGGATCTTAAACAAAGAGCAGACCATCCACATGTCAGTGTTCTTCAGAGAGGCAAGCACAACAACGTACAAGTGGTTTCAGCCATTGAACTGGGATTATATTATTTTTATTACAAAAAAAAAGAAAATTAAAGGAAATTAAATATAAATAAATAAGATTAAATATAAAACTTATTATGAAAAGTACCAACAAACACCTTTAACCTCCTAACAGCTCTCAGTTGCAACTAGATAAAGAACAATGGTGGAGATGCTACACGAGCGCTCTCACGAACCCCTTTGATCTGTGTCCAAAAAAACGATCCTCGACGGATCGGCAACGAGCCTAGGCCAACTCGAACAAGCCGCCCATCCACATGCTCGCACATGTCTGAGATCGCCATGGCTTGGCCAACATCTAGAGGCCCCTTTATATGTTACCTGTAGCGGTTGAGTCGGCCCTGTGGAGCCCTGAGGATTCGGGAGCTGTCCTCCGAGGTCCACCCAGCTTCATAAATTGCGTGAAAATCTGGTGATTTTGACCGAATCACCTCCTTGTGCATCCGTTAGTCTAGTAAAAATACTTCATTAATTTTTTTGTTAATTGAAGTATAATAATAAATGTTTGCATATAAGAGCTCTAAGTGTCGATTCATACTATATACACAGGTAATATAGAAAGATAATAATAAAGATTTTTTTTGCTGTAAAAAATAGATTAGTTTTTAATTACTAGATTATTTTTAATTATTAGATTAGCTTGGAATTACTACATCAATGATTTTGGCAATGTTATTTTTCTTTTTTTCCAATCTAATTTAACCCTACAGAAATAGGTTATTTTACAGAAATATCCAAAATTATAAATGAGTAATTGTTTTAACGTATTAAAAAAACACGAATTAAAAAAAAAAAAATATATAGTCCAGAAGTCCACTATTTACAAAATGGCAACTAATCTTATAGGAACGATCTATAAAATAATTATATATTAGACATAGATATGGTAGATTATCCCTCTTGAATTTTTAAATTAGCACAATATAATTCAAAGATAAATATTAAATGATTGTAATTAATCTCAATCCGCCAGAGATTAGGTAAATTACTATGGCTCAGGAGTAATTTACTTAATGACTTTTTATCTTTGAATCTGACCCGACCGGGGGTCGATAGGGTTACACCTCTCCTCTACATGATTTAATATCCCTTTAGTCCACTTCTACTATTAACTAATTCATAACTGAAAAAGAGAAAAAATATCTAAATGTATATGAGGAGAAAAAAAGAAAAAAAATGATTTACCTATCTAATGAAAAAACAAAATAAATAAGGTTGGTTTGTTACTATTCAAAAAACACTAATTAATTACATTAAATTACGAACATGAAATAAACATGCAAGTACATAATTTAGTGTATTTACTAATGAATACATTAATAGTAATATTTACTGAATTATTTGATTTATTATTATTATTATTATTAATTAAAATAAAAATGCATGAAAATAAGAATGTAAATACATAATTCAGTTGAAAATAATTTATTTATATGTACAGCATAATTTTTCTGAAATTACTGCAGATTTTTTGTTGATTTAACCACTATGTCATAAAATGAAATTTTTAGGCTGTTTATGACTGACCTGGGAAAGTGACGCATTTGTAGAACATGCATTATACTAAAATATCTGGTATGTGCGCGCAACACACAATTTATTCAACCTACTTTGTGTTGAAAGTAATACTCCCTCCAACAGATATTTCTAAATCCAGGATGGAGATACACACCCTTACTAAGTTTCAAACGAGCCTTTCAGTTTAAGAAATGATTTCAGTTTTCAAATAAGTACTTAATAATTCCATTAATGGTCGTCCGTAGCTCAGTTGGTTAGGCCCAGTCTTACCAAATTCAGATCTAATGCCAGTGCCGGTTCGGATATGGCCTGGGGCGTTGACTTTTTTCATTGCGTGGCAGTCCCAAAAATGAAAATCTTGATCCCCAACCATAGTCATAGGGTTCCAATGGGAGTCTGGGCCGAAAAAAAAAATTACATATTTATTTGCAATATTTCTCTCTGCAAAATTTTAAACTAAATCTTTTTTAATGTATAGTAAAAGAAAATTTGTTATGCAATTAATATTCTACTCAACACCCTTTTATCCTACCCTACTTTGTTGTAAAACCGATATTATAAACATTAAAAATAGTTTTACGGAGTCACTGAAAAGTAAAAAGATTAAGAACAAATATGGAAACAGTTATCAGACTGGCGAAACGAAAAACCACAGCGCGCATGCGCCCGCCTGTTTAACGATAGGAAAACTTTAAAAAACAACATGTTTTTCTTCTTTACTTAATCTTAACATTCTTTTATATTTTATATTTCTTCATTGCTCATTACTACTAACAATAAGATATGGTTAATCACTTCAAATTTAAAATAAAATATAGTACGTTGGAGAAAAATGTTTTGAAAATTCGTTATTGAAGTTCTGTCAGATTATTTAAAAGGGTAATGCGTTTTATTGAATCTTCTATATCTAAATTGCTCTTGAGAATGTTTGGTCGGGCTAGGATGCTCAAAGAAATTTTATCAGGTGCTTTCTACCACTAGTTCATGACTATAACGAATTGAAAAAATGGCTTTGTTGTATCCTGGTCACTTCTTTCTCTTTGAAAGTAGAATATTTTATACTTTGAATATTTCCTCACTTTGACTATGGCTGTACAGTATATGGGGGCGTCTCTGGGTATCTCGAGGTGAAATTAAAACGTTTGATTAATTGGTGTGTACGACACATCTTCGGGATCCCAAAGGACGCCTCTGTTTCCCGGTTTTATGTAGAGTTGAAGTGGCTTTATCCTTCCTACCGTCGTAAGTATTTCCTGGCTTCCTTCATCTTCCAAGTCATCCAATCCCGCCGTCCATCATACATCTACGAGCTCCTTCAATTCAAATCCTCCATACGTTCCCGCAAGACCCGTTCCCGGTCTTCGGTGGGCCCTTGTGTATAACTCTGAATATACACAAGGGCCCACCGAATCGCTGCTTTCGATAGATCTTTCATTATCTGAGCCTCATCCTTATGGAACTCCAACCCTTCCAACATCCGTCGCTTCAATACCCTCCCTACCTTTAAATCCCGCCTGTTCAATCATTTCCTATCCATTCAGACCCCATAAAATTGTAAATTAATATAATTGTAAATATGTATGTAAACTATTATTTCATTCTTAATTATTTTTACATAGTTTTATTTTCTCTTTTTTATTTATTCATTTTTTTTAATTGTTCAACTGATAAAAGTGAGAAAGTAACTTATATATTTTTTTTTTATTATGACTGTTTATATTTCTTTGTATTTTTTGTTTAAGTATTTCTGAGGCTCCTCAGCCCTCATCTATTGATTTCTTTGTATTATACTAAAGGGACTCGTCCCAGAATAAATAAGGTATTATCA
>NW_027112649.1:116937-119048 GCF_000696795.3 Halyomorpha halys | reverse complement strand
TAACCTGCCATGGAGATTTATTAATTTATCTATATTTTTTCTAATATAATATTATATTATTATAAAACGAAAAAACAAAAATAAGGTAGTTAAAATATTTCTTGAAGAATATAATTCACAATAATAAGCATAGGTTAATTAAGTTGAGCGCCTAATTGGAGAAAATTGCAAGTAATCCTTGTAATCGATTTTTTTTAAACTGAACTATCATTAAACCATGAATTATAACTTTTATATTGTTTATTTTTATAACAATCCATAATGCTTATAATGTAATACTAAAACATATCATGAAAAATAGAAATCCTGTTCTGGATAAGAAAATAATATTTTTTTTTCCCCTAAAACAATTTATTGAACAAGTGTTTTTAAATAGAACAAGCTATAAGATATAATGAAAAAAACTGATAATAAGAACAAATAAGTTAAGTGGAATATTTAAAGAAATCAAATAATACATGTGAACATAAATGTAACCAATAACCTTGATAGGGCTGACTCAGGTGTAATTAGTTTATAAATGTATAACATATAACATAATGGAGTTCTACATTTTCATATTAAAGACATTTTTTCTCTGGATGCTTCAGAATGACTTAGTTGGCACATGAAATTCTAAAATCAGGCAATTTTCGCTTTTTTATTTTGGAATTAAAAAAGAAAATTAGAAAATGGATTTGGATGGTTTCGGAACTTTATGCTTCAGTTTTTAGTAGATCAACTACAGTATTTTTTGGAAAAATAGTTTAACATTTATTGTAGCCCTATTAATGCGACCTAAATTTTCTTTTATGTATCTCTGTTATTATGATTTAATTGCTTCTTTATAGTATATTTATATATTTTTTGTATAAAATGAAGATGACAGTATCGTTGACATGTGAAATAAAAATAAATATAAATGTAACTCGGAGAGCTTTAAATCTGAAAAAAAAAATGTTGTGTGTACATATTGATCTTTAAAGGACATTATAGTTCAAAATATAATTGTACAATATAATTTATTATTTTACCGGTATACACGCATATTCTGGATATGTAACTTCGAACTTTAACATTAAATTTTTAAAGTTCTTAGAATTTACTATAATTTAAAACTTAAATGAAATCAATATAACCATTACTTTCCAAACTACAAATCCTCAGACATGAATAATTTCAACAATGAATAATTTATCCTAAATGTAAAAAAAATATGTGATTTTCTACAATTTTTTGACAACCTTCGTCAAAAATATTCGATCTACAAGTACAGTTATGTTGAATGAATTCGAACTATTGGATATGCTTCCGTTTCAGCCTGCAGATTCAATAGTTCTCTTTAAAATGATATAAATGTTGTAATCATTATTATTTTATTAAATTCCAATAAGCAGGATAAATATAAAATGTAAACCGGGTGAATCCAGGAAAAAAATATTTCAATCAAAAATTAGAAAGAAAAAAATGTTTAGTGTTCGGTACATCGGTTGGCATTAGCTTTTCTTCTGTTTATTCGAATTACATTAATTACAAAAATTATAACTATAACATTCGTTTTCTCTTCTTAAAGCCCGATTATCAATATTTTATCGACTACTATCTGGATCAAATATATATTGTGATACATGTTTATGTTAAGTTTTTCAACAACAGAACTGTAAGACATTGAAAGCATCTCAATGAGCTTTGCATGTGGGGTTTTCGAGAAAAGGATGTAATCAAGCACTTACAGTAAGGTGTATGAATGAGGGTTTTCACTTCCCGGTTTGAGTTATTTCTGAAATACGTTCGACTCGATAAGACTTTAGAAGAAATTCTTAATTTATTTATTATACATAACTATATTTACTGGTTACAAATAATTATATTGAATCTATTTATAAATAGAAAGTCATCATGCCCTACTATAGTCTACTAGTTGTTAAAAGATTTTAATGCAGAAATAACCAACCCCCGTGGTAATATCTTATCCCGAGTTTCCACTTCCAATACATATGCTATCCTCTCGCCCAAAAATCCTACTTATTGGCCTACATCCCTAAGAAAAACGGCCAGATATCCTTAACATATTTATCACCTCCCAGATCTCCTCCTCTCAAACTATTGTTGAATCCCTGGATGACCTTTCA
>NW_027112649.1:111868-114899 GCF_000696795.3 Halyomorpha halys | reverse complement strand
GATCAAATTTACTGGTTGTATTTTTTTATACAGTTGTAAATATCAACAAATAAATAAATAAAAAAAAAATGCAGAAATGGAGGTGGTACTTATATCTGTATATTCAGCTTATAATGTTAATCTGTTCATATTTACTCATTTTCCTTTATAAAATTACATTGCTTAAAAATTTCCTTTTTATTCTTATATATGCCCACAGACATAATCATATTGTATTGATCGTATTGGTATAATATATTGTATGATTCTTACGATAATAAGGAATAGATAGTGTGATGTATAACATAAATGATTTGTAAATACAATCTATGTTAAAATACAAATATGTTTGTTCAGAGATAAAGCAGTCTATCTGTCGAGGCTATTGTGATTCGGCATTGTGCTTGCCTGCGGTTGAAATTATTTACGAGGTTCAAATGATTGGTGCGCAGTGAGCAACGGAATACTAACACCTCAGCCCTAACTAGCAATTGGCCCCCCTTCCCAATTTAGCATAATGGCCTTAACCCGATAGTATCTTCTCTTTAGTTCCAGGCTAAGGTGTTTGTGTCCCATCCAAATCAGTCTGCACGTTGTTGAAGGACCATTGGTATTCCTAGGTTGTCGCCATTGTCTATGCCGAAATTTTGACCTGGGAATTTTTTAAAAATAAAACATTAAAATTAAAAAATAAATCTTAAGTAAAATTTCTGTAGAGTGATTGTTTTGCATTAGAAAAAAAATCGTATCAGAAATGATCATTTGTATACTGAATATTACAGATAGAAATAGTTAAAAGTCACTAATCAAAAGATAACCGTTATCTTTAAGGTTACGTTATTACATAATATAACATTCTGCTATTTTTTTACATACAATAGTATAGGGATGATACAAAACATTCACACTAACAGAATTCAACAGAAAACATGTTTCTGTTATATAGAATAAGAAATAATAATTAAGAAATTGCAATAGAAGTCTCTATGGAAATCAGGAATGGGAAAACAAATCGCCGATGGAGTTTATGGGTTGATCTTAGCAACCTAGGAACTGCAGTGACGCCTGTTCGAATTCGGCCTGGGGGAAAGGGATTGACTTTTATTTCGTAGCGATCCCACGGAATCAAAACTTGACCCTCCTACCGTGGTAAGAATAAGCGGATAACCCCCGCCTTCTTTAGGTCAGAAATGACCAAGCATGGGGTAATAATGTGGGCACATAGAAGTATTAGGTGTTTTTATTATACTTCTAGTGATAAATATTTAAATAATTAATCAATACATATATAAAGGCATTTCTAATGCCACATGTGATACAGGAAAGCTCTAAAAGATATCCATCTCCAATTGTAATAAGTAGTGTCAACTCCAATGTAGCATTTTAATTTTTTTTTCTTCACTAAATAATACAAATATACAATAATATTCATTATTGAAAAATAAACTTTGGCCAACTGTACTTGATAGATATTTGTTTAACTATTTTAAAAATGCATGTGAATAGCATATGAAATATAAAAATTTAGGCTGTAGTTTTAATTGAATCCACATATGCAAAAAGAAAGAAAAAATCATTTTTTCGGTTATTTTTCCTAAAGTTTGTTGATATGTTTTTCCATTTCTCAACAAAAATCCAAAGCTTTGTCTTTGTCCAATAGTAACATAGGGGAACGCTGTTCCTTGATTTTATACTTAAATATGAAAACACATTAAAAAAAATATCGGTATAGTTTACAAAACAGAATTTCATAGAAATGTGGATTGGTCCTAAATTGCATAGGAGGTTAAATTTTATATGTATAAATATTATTAGTAAAATAGATATTATTAGTAAAATAAATGGCATACACTGTATAACAACGTATTTTTTATAAAACGTATAGGAGAAATATACTCTAGTGAATACTCAACAGTACGTCGCTATACATGCTAGGTATTACCTAGCATGTTAGTATAGTTTCTATACAAGTCAAATTATTTTCCACCGTATAACGTCAGGCGCACAAATGACGAGTTTCCTAAAAATATTTTTTTTTTATATAATACTGCGTATTTTTTGAGGATTTTATGACTATAGTGAAAAGGAGAAAAGATGGTCTATAATAATCATTGCAAAAAAAAACATTATGCTATTGAATGCCCGAGCTGGTACTGTTAACCTCTGAGGACCAATTGTGAAGGGCCTATTGAAACATATCGGAAGCGGCCAGTTTGGCTTCACAAAGGGCTTTGTAAGGCCGCTCCTGGCACAACATTGTCGCTTTGTCGAGCCTTTGTGCCATCACTAGCGAGGTGACTGTACTTCACATCTTGGCTCCCAAGAACTTTCAACAAGTTTACTTACTGCAGAGTTAACAGTAGGCGCCACCAGAATTGTTATTAACGATATTAAAAGATATATTATCTTTATTCGATTATTTTCCGAAGAAGGAATGAATTGGAAACAAGGCTTTTTAAAATCCTACAACAAATATCCTAGGATATACTAAATGTAAAATTTGTTCTCTCACTAGATCGTTACTTTTTTAATCATAGGCGAAAAAAGGGTAGTTATGATTTATCTGGTCCAGATGCCAAGATAAGCATTGCTAGTTAATGAATGATAACAATGTATTGATCGAATTCTAAGTGCACTATTATCACAATTGGACTATTTGTCAATTATAATTGTCTATTGCACTTGCATCTGAATCCTTGTAGTATGTATTATTTCAAATAAAATAACAGAGATTGATCAGACCAATTTCTAATAACAAAACCGACAAAGATAAACGGAATAGTTAGCAAAGACTGTATAAATGGAGACTTACAATCATTTATACGTCGATATGTTCCTAAAAATTTCCATTTTTATTTTATTGTGCAATATTATGTTCTGTCTGTCGTATATTCACAGACAACGGTAATGGGATAACGGAATAATAGTATCATAGAACACATTTACAAAAAAAAGTAATAGTGATGAATTCTCTCTGAATCGTCACTGGTATTATAAGTCAGTGGAGGATAAGTGAGTGCGCTAGCCAGTTTGGACTTGAGTGGAGAATATA
>NW_027112649.1:73472-111747 GCF_000696795.3 Halyomorpha halys | reverse complement strand
TGATGCACTAGTAGACACAATTTGTTTTTAATTTTTATAGATGCAATGAATCAGTTTTAAAATATATTTTTTTAATCAAATGAAGAGATTCCTATCAAACTTAATGTTTCCACTTCAGTAAAGTTTTTTTTTATGCAATTAAAATTCAGTTTAAATTAAAATTTTATACTGTGAGATAGGTTTAAATAAAAATTACCCATAATATTTTTTTTTATAACAATAATTTAAATAAATATTTTTTGTTGTACGACAACCTTGATGAAACAATAGAATATGCACTGTAATTATAGACATAGTGTTCGAAATTTTTATCAAAATAATTTTACTACAGAAAGTAATATTAAGTAAAATCATTTGAATAGGCACATTTACAGCTTGAAAATCATGCTATTTTCCTCAATTTTATATTCTTTGTACAGAATGAATTTTGGATGTTTCCGTTTTGTAAAATTCTTCAGATACCCGTAGTCATACCAGGGTATGCCAGTTTTCTCAGTAATTCCGGCAGCAAAATATTTTGCCGAATTGTTTTCGAATTTTATGAATAAATAGTCAGTCTGTCGCTTCTTTTTCAAATTGTGTTTATAAATATTCTGTTAATCATCTTGGATCCTTTTCAACTTGTAATATGTCCGTGAGATCAACATTGCTATCTTTTGTTACATCACAAACTAGATTAAATTGAAACAAGGATTATTAGTAAGATAAGACTACCGATTTTAATTATAAAAAAGCTGGAAGTTATTCTAAATAACATCTAAACCGACGAAAATGCTTTATTGGGTTACAAGAAGGGTAAGGTTCGGTCAATAAAGTCTTAGTTTAAGGCAAATTTTGAATGGACAAATAAATGGTAAAATGATGTTAATTTTACTAAGTTTACTTGTTTGTATGATTTAAATTACAGAATGCAAACGCATTGAATGGTAAATATAAGCTACTATGGTTTAAAGTAATTATTTCTCGTAATATGTACTTTATTTATAGGAAGGGAATGGATGCAGCCTTTATGACATGCTATGCACAACTTAAACTACTAAATTCAACTTGTCTCCCAGACTATACTTGGACAACTATTTTCGACAACTGATCTTCAACTGTTCAACTAATGATGGTTAGGAGTGACATGGGTTTTGATATAAGCACAATTGTGGGCTGGGTGGGGTTAGCCTAAAAAATCATAGGAACGTGCTGAAAGATAAGCAATTAACACCTTCGACCTGTGATGTAATAAAATGAGTATCTTGTGCTATCTTAAAAAGGGTTGGGATAGCAAGTGCGTACATGTCAGTAACAAAAGACATCCAATCTCGTCAAGGCCATAAATGCTATGTGCTAGTGTTTTTATACTATATTTGTAATAAACATTTAAACTATTTATTTATATATCTATATTATAACAAAAAGCCTCGAGAACTACATGATAACTCTAGAGGATACATCCTAAGACCCTGAGAAACCGACTATAAGACGGTGTTTCCCCTTCCCCACCTGGAGTGTCGTTGCCTCTGATGATGGCAGCCGATGTGTACCTAGTGTACCAAGGGATCTAGCCATGCTCACTATGACTGTTGACTTTCAAAAGTGTTTGAATTCACCAATGGATGTTTACCGATCCTCTCACCATGGACAATAGATCACTGCTTTGGTGTTGGATTAGGTCTGTAGCTGGAGGTCTGAATCGGTTAGTGTCTCTTATGGTTCTATCTGGGCGGTATTTCGTTCTGTCAGTGCCCCAACTTCCTAGAGTATCATAAAATATTTGCAAATCATGTAATATAAACATTTTTATTTAAGAAATACTCATTTCAGGCATTGCCTGGAAATTTTTGAGGGATGTGTATTGCGCTTCCATGTTTTTTAAGGATTTGGGAATAATGCTAAGAATATTTTATTATTATTATATTATTTATATTTAATTATATTATTCGAAGAAATTAAATAAATTTGACAATAAATATTAATTTCAGTTTTTCTTCAATGATATAAAAATCAGATTTTTTCCCTTTTTTTATTAGTAAAAACTTTTTTTATTAGTAGATTAAATTAAACGACAAATAATTCCAAACATTATCCCACTAATTTATAATCTTAAACACTTTCTTGAGACTGGTTTATTTTGTTAAAATAAATAATTTATTTTCTATCGATTTTAGTCTCAACACATTTTATATTTCTTAAAAGTCCGACGTTTCGGCCAATCCGGACATCTCAGGGACAATCTACTACCGCTTTTATTACATGTATGATCCTCAAACATTTCAAATTACTAAACATTATAATTTACCTTAATACAATTTTAGAACTAAATGATTTAAAAACTCAACATTTAAAAACATTTTTTTTTGTTAATAATTATATCCCACATTATGTCTAATTACCTAATTAGTCAATATTCACATTAAAACAATTTAAATAAAATTCAAATTCATTTATCACTGCAATGCTTGTAACCTTCCTCCACTCAGTTCAAGCATTAAACTTATTTATTATAAAAATATTTTTGTTAATTTTCCTCTTTATTTCATTAGTAAAATTCCTATCAAGGCTAATTATAATTATCCACATTCAATTTATCCTATATTTTTAATAAATTAATTTTACTTAATATCTCTGCATAAACATTTTACATTAATGTTTTAATGTTTTACAGAAACTGTTGTTTTGACCTGGGGAGAATAGCCTGCATGATGTTGAGTTTTTAAATCATGTAGTTCTAAAATTGTATTAAGGTAAGATAAATTATAAATAATAATGTTAAGTATTTTGAATTCGTTGAGGATCGTACATGTAATAAAAGCTGTTTCGTGCTAGATTGCCCCTGAGGATGGTCGGATTGGCCGAAACGTCGGACTTTTAAGAAATATAAAATGTGTTGAGACTATAATGGATAGAAATTAAATTATTTATTATCACACTATTTAATTTTTAATCCTGCTCATTTTTGAAGAATTGAAATTAAAGATGCTTTACAGGAAGATTTGTTAAAGAATCCGCATTTAAGCCCTGTAAAATTGTTTCAATGAGGATTAATCTTTTTGATATTAAAGACCAACTGTTATTACATTGATATGGCGAGTTTAATCAAAATATTTAGAGTCTTTTCGAGAAAATCGAAGAAAATGTAGTAAATCGATTCTATAAAGTGGAACTTTCGATAAGACAATTTGAACAAAGTTGCTGTCACACCTCACCGCCATAAAACAGTGTTAAATACCTAATA
This sequence comes from Halyomorpha halys, assembly GCF_000696795.3. Taxonomy (NCBI): domain Eukaryota; kingdom Metazoa; phylum Arthropoda; class Insecta; order Hemiptera; family Pentatomidae; genus Halyomorpha; species Halyomorpha halys. The sequence continues at coordinate 108,524 of NW_027112649.1, read as the reverse complement.
TGAACAAACGAATAGGAATGACTTTCAAATTTGTCATTGTATTTCGTAGGTACAAAATGAGGTAAATCCTCTATTCCATCTGTCACCTAACTTTATACAATACAAGTTTGTTTATGATGTGATAACAATATCCCTTGATATGACTTCAGGTCTGAAATTATGCAAGGGACGACAGCTATCTAAACGACCCTTCGGATGCGAATGACGGCGTGATACAAGTGACACTGATGTATATAACAGTCTCTGCAACTAACCTTCTACCGAACTAATGGCCTCTGGTATGAGTCCACCTGTCTTAAATAGGGATTACCTACGTGTAAAGTTTATGACCACTCAACTGTATATCCTTGAGGCGTGTCAGCATAATAAGTAGCCATTATCATACACAAGTACAAAATAAAAATAAATAATGGAACGCATCAAATTCATTCATAAACAGAGCACAATAATTGGGAGAGTTGAAATATGAATCAAATTAAAACATATACCTGATAGATAGGTGGTCGTATTGATCAGGCTAAGAATAGATCACACGAGGCTCACTCACTCCTATCTAATTTCAAAAAGAAGCTCCTCTGAACTGCCAGTATTGCAACAAAAATTTGACAATTAGCCATATTTTCCATGAAGGCCAATATTTCATATCACACCTCAAGAGCTTAGGGTATTTGATAATTATTGATATTTCTTCTTCCTTGATATTTCAGAAACCCTCAGAGATGATTATAAAACAATGAAATTGGAGTTTCAATTTTTAAAATCTAAAGCTTTATTGGCACAAATATTTCATCGAACAGGCAAAATAATAATAATAATAAAATTAAATAAGAAATGAAATTAAACAAATGTAAGAAAAATTAAATAGGGTATAAATGGCGTTAATAACCCATGATGTTTTATGCCACTAAACAAAAACAAACTACAAATGCATTAAAAACAAACTGTCGGTTTCTTTTGATCGGAATCCAAGTGGAAATACTGAAATCATATGGGCTAGGTAAGAGCCCAGTAAGAGATGGTATTTATGATAATCATAAATACCATATGATTAGTTGAAGGAGTAGCCTTAGAGGTAAAATAAAGGCGACCAAGCACACCAACTACAGTGCGTCTGCCTAAGCTTGGAGAAGATACGAAAGCTTCAGCATCAATGCCAGAACATATAGTTGGCATAAATTGAAACTTTACCAACATTTGTATTGTACGTCCTACTGTTTATTTTATAGATAAAAAATTCCACTGCCCGAAGAGGACCTAAACTATCTACCTGAAAATGTCCTTCTGGGAATCAAAGGACAATCTTCAGTATATGTATATATTTCTAACATATATGTATTTGCTTGTTAGTAAAATGTGGAGGGCAATAGAAATAAAAATATATGGGCTCTTTAAACTATCGCTACTGCTAATTAGGAGATATTGTCATATTTAGTCACTAAAAGATTTGTACAAACGACTAACTTGAATAGGAATAGACTTAAAAGATATGGCACTAATGGCGATTACAACACTAACTAAGCAAACGGTTTAAACATCCAATTAATTAAGTACAAAAATATCATTCACATGACTATAATAAGGCCGATTGAGGGTTGGATCGCCATTAAAACAATAGAATTCATCTTTTATTCAATCATCAAAACCCAAAATCATTTGTAAAATTCTCAATGCTCCTTACTTTGCCACAAATAAAATCATATGTTGACGAAATGGCCAGAACAAGATATCAATCATTCCAAAATAAATTCCCTAGCCACCCAAAACCATTTGTTTCTAAACATGCATCCTCTTCAATTTCTTATAATCCTCCTAAGCTTCTGAAAAGAAGATGACCTCTAGACCTAATCTAGAATTGTTACATTAAATTTACTTACTATATATTTTTAGTGACAGTTGTAAATTACAAAAAAAAGAGATTTGAAAAAAAATATATATTTGTTTTTTATAGATTATCAGATTGTTTATGTGTATTGACAATATGTATTGTGAGGTCTGAGTAGATTCCATCTGTATCTCTTGATATTGTCTTCCGTGGCCGGTAAATACGTTTAAGAATGTCTGCCTCTAGTATTCTACTGGTTTAGAACTTCTTGACTTATAACTTTCTGGAAGTTATTATGTCTTAATGAGGATTCCTTTCGAGCTACTGCTTCACAGCTAGGAGGTTTGTGGAGTAATGACACTTATGTGAACTTTCTCAGGTACCCACCGCCCTTCCCCGTTATAGGTTTTCAGCACACCCGTTCTAATCTAAAGCTTGTTTAAAACCAGTTTTGTGTAATAAATGTTTTCTTAACATACTTTAAATAAAGCGCAGTCAGTGAATGGCTAATATGCATTAAAATTCACAATAACAAGATTTTTTATTGTATTTATTAAGATTTACAACTGTAATTACATATGCTACATACATATACTGGGCCGTTTCATATGAAATTTTAGTTTTCGCAGGAAAGTTTATTTAGAAAAACAACTTTATGAAATCTGAAAATTTCTATTCAAAATATTAACCCTCATTTTCTATAGATTTCCCTCAAGGTATATACTGAATTTTCAATCCCGGAACTAAGATATTGAGGATTATGTCAAAAATGTTTTTTTTTTACTTGAAATACATTTTCAAATTTTAATTATATTATTTCAATTTCTTGAGACAAGGTAATTATTTATTAAATAAATCATAAATTTGTATCCTTTTTTGTCTCAACACTTTATTTTTCACCAGTCCAACTTTTCGGCCATTTTAGCCATCCTCAAGGACATCTTCAATTATAATTTCTTCCTCACATTAATTTAAAGTTACTTTTGCAGGCTATTCTGCCCAGGTCATTTCCTTTATTATTAGTTAAAAGCCTATTTTTAAAAATTTTAAATCATAAATATTTAACTCTTCACATACAAGATTATGCACTACAAATTCACTACCATATAATTTCTGAACAGATTGAACAGAAAATATTTGGAGATAAATATGACGAATAAGGTGTGTGAGTGTGAAAGGATTCCGTAACACTCGTAGGTCGTTTAGTTTCTTCACTATTTGTCGAGTAAGAGCATAGATCCCTTCCAATTAACCAAGGAAGGTTGTTTCTTGATATGTTGTTGATGGATGTGATGGTTTCACATCTGGGTTAACAGAAGAAATGAATTATTCCTGCCTTGACCACCACAAACAAACTAATAATTGTTTTGGATACAAATTTGGTTTTGGCATATGTCCCAGTCACTCGTCGATATCTAACTACTGACTTGACCGACTCCTGTTGTCATATACAATCCACTTTTTATCACACGTTATTATCCTTTCAAGAAAAGGCTTGCTTTTTTGCGTAGTAAGCAGTGAAACGTATGTCTCATAACGCTTCAGCTACTGCGGCTAATTAAGTTTATGAGGTATCCATAGATCTTAATTAAATAGACTAAATCTACATATGGTTCGTTTGTATAAGTTTGAAATTGAAATTTGGAATATGGGACGATAAATAACTAACAAATTAACTGTGATTCAGGTAAAACGCGATTCAAAATACGAAAGATTGTCGTCAACTAATAAAAAATAAATCTAAAAATTTATCCTATTTTCCTCAACAAATATAGAACATGGAGAACCACTCTCCCAGTTGCTTCCATTCTATCTAGCAAGCTTTGTCTTCGTACAGTTCTATCGTGATAATCACAGTAACTGTAACAAACAAGGTTAGTACGCTATGGCCAAGGTACAACATTCTCTCATATGTATTCATTTAATAAATAAATTGAAATCTGGATTTTCGACAATTTTTTTTTTAAATTTGTAACTTTCAAAAGAGACTTTCTAAATAAAAAAGATAAGACCGAGGTGGAACTATTTTTCTAGGATTAGGAATGCGGCGAGAGGGGTGCGCTGGGATCACTTGAGCTCTGCTCTACCCCTCACACGTGGGGGATAGAGTGGGCTCAGGGATCCTCAGGTCGATTGTGTAAATATTGTATATATTATTTTATCATTATGTTATTTTATTTATTTATTTTTCATACAGATAGTTTGATTATGTTCATCTTGTCTATTCTTTTGTTTGTATATATTTTAAGAGAGTTTTTTATTTTATTTTATTATTTTATTTATTTTTTTAAATTTTTATTTATTTATTTTTATTTTTATTTTTTTTTATGTTTTATTTATTTATTTTTTATTTTAGTATGTATGAGATCATTCATCAATATTACCTATTGCCCACAACTGTGAGGCAGATTGTAATATCTATCAATAAATAAATCAATCAAATAAAAAAAAAAAAGGATTAGGAATGATATTTATATTAATATACCATGAGGTTTATTCGCTGACAACACTAAGAACTCCAAAACTGCAATTCACCATAACCCAGTATCTATCTCATCACCTTATAGATATATACTCAAGAGGAAATATGAACTTCTAATCTCGAATTAGTTATATGTAAACACCGGTGCCCTGTATCACCGAATTAGTTCCATCTCATTGATTTTGCTCGCTCATTTAAAAGGAAATAGTAGCAGGATCCCCCTGGCTGTCCGAGAGTGGGTCGTATTTCGGGAATAATGTGACAAAAAGATACACAGGGAAGATACGATAAAGCCGAATGAGATGGAAAATAGGGGGGATACAAGACCATGGAGTATGGGGAGAGTAGTATGGAAATGAGAGGCTGAACTGCGGACACTCGACTTGGCCAACCAGGACCCGGCATTTGCATCCTCCCTGCAAACCGATTGGCTATCTAACCGCTAGGGCTGTATCCTCCTTATGATACTCTTTTCTTATTGGAATATCACTAGAAAAAGTTTTTCCTAAGTGGAGAACGGTTTGCTTAAGCTCAGAGGGTCTTGATAAATTTATTTATTTTGAATATCATGTTTTGCACTGCTTGTTCTTTGAATTTTTAACATATTTATAAAAACAATTCATGTAAAGAGAAGATGGTTGAGAGTGAGGTAAGGAAAGAAAAACTTATGCTAACAACAGCTGGATTGTGCACCAACGTTACTGTGTAAGCAGAGAAAGATACAAGAATAAAAGAAGAATATACAGTAAGATTATAAATGAGAGCATGAATAATATAAATATAAAAAGATGTAAATACAACCCTCAATTGAGGTAAGGTTGTGGTGGACAAAATGAGGAAATTAAGCAAACCAGTGGTTAGCTTCAAAATCTACTTTTTATTGAGGAACAATTACATGATGTGCCACAATTAAGAGCAATGAGGTTGAGAGCTAAGTTTTATTCATAACATATACAGACTAAAAAAATTAATAAATTAAATGATAAATTTTTTTAAATATCTTTATTGAAATTTACCACTGTATATTACATAATACATTTAGTAAATATGATCTTAGTTAAAATGGAGTGTTACAGCCGTGTAGAGCAACTACCCTCTGATAGCACTCTAATGACATTTTACATTAGCAGGTCTCGTGGCCATCTTCTTTTCAGGCGCCTCGGATGATTGTCGGGAATGGAAGAGAATGCAAGGTTAGAAACCAGAGGGTTTGAGTGGTTAGGGAGTTTATAATGGAAGGAATGATATCTGGTTCGGGCTAGATCGGTTATATAGGAAACATTAAGGTCTTTATGTATGATTTTGATAAAAATTTAAAGTTACTAGTTTGACAATCTCTGTGACCCGTATTAACATATACTGTTACTAACATTTATTATTAGTAAAAATAGCACTATCTTGAGACTGGTTAATGTTGTTTAAATAAATAAATTTAAATTTTATCCATTATAGTCTCAAAACATTTTATTCTCTTTATAAGTCTGACGTTTCGGCCAATTCAGCCATCCTCAGAGTCTCTTGTTTCATAGAGAAATTGTTGAATTGACCTGAGCAGAATAGCCTGCATGAAGTTGTGTTTTTAAATTATTTAATTCAAAAAATGTATTAGGGTAAGATAAATTATAAATAATATTGTTAATTATTTTAAATTGTTGAGGATCAAAGATGTAATAAAAGTTGATTAGTAATAGATTGTCCCTGAGGATGGCCGAATTGCCCGAAACGTCAGATTTATCAAGAGAATAAAATGTTCTATAATGGATACAATTCAAATTTATTTTAGCACTATTAATATTTAATTAATCTTTTGGACAGTTAAAATAAGGCGTCAAATCTCTGGATCTCAGTCCCCATTGTGTCTCAAATGGTGAAAACATCACTTGTTTGTTATTAACTGCTATTTTGAGATATTTCAGGTTTTTTTCGAAATTTGGTATAATCCTTCTTAAGAAAATAAAAACCAACTTATTGTTGGAATTAATTACATGGCTCACCTTTCAAAATAAGAAATTTTAAGTGTTATATAATAAATAAAGAAGACATACGATAGAGGCAGAGGATAAAACAATAAAACTCGGAGCAGAGTGGAGAGGTGGTCGAGTGAGCCCTGGCCACCAGCCAGTTTGGCATGACCTGCTGAAATAAATCCTCAGAGAGTTCTAGATATGAGGCCGTAATAAAGTTAACTGCCCAACAGCCTATTACCACCAATTTTCTTCCACCGATGGTCTTCAACTTCTTGGAGCCTCCTTGTCTGAGCTGACCGCGATTTTAACATGTCCGTCGTTTTTATTTTTTTCTGAGGAAAATTATTCTTTAGAAAGGACCTCTTAGGATATAGTAGCAATGACCAGTAACTTGAAGGTAGGATCTATTTCTCAGAGGTTAATTAAGCCTGGCATTTGTATAATATTTACAACAAACCTTTTCTTAATTTCACATTCATTAAGGTGAAGCAAATTTTACACAGTTTGATTTAAAAAAAAGAATTATACTAGTTAGCTCCAGTTAGTAATTTATCAAAGACAAATCAATTTGAAAAACTATTTATACATAAAGATATTCAAGTATGTAGGTTGTTCAAAATATAAAAAAAAAAAATTAAATATCAATTTTGGGGTAAATTAAAACCCTAAAAATATTGATTTTTCGGGTAAATTTTAGTTTATCCCAAACCTTACTAAATTTGGATTTCCCCGCTAACAAAAAAAAACATGAATTTTTAATGTTTATATAATTCGAAAACTTATGAACAATGTAAAAAAAAAAAAAAAATCTGTCCTGCTACAACCCATGAATGGTTAGGGGTGTTACTAGACTAACGGTTTTGCAAGGAGGTGATTTGGACAGAATCTCACTAGACCTCCAGATTTTTTTACTTAATTAAAGATACCTAATTCATGAGGCTGGGTGAACCTCGGAGGTAAATATTCCCCAGCCCGATTCGGAATATTTCAAGATTAGCCTAAAAGGCTTTAAAATAATAATTTTAGTGAAAAAGATTAGTGAATATCCAAACCAAAGCACAAATTAAAATTTTTTACCCCAAATAAAAATTGGTCCTAACTTTTATAAAAATAGAAAATTAAAAAAAAAAATTAACATGTACCGTGCAAAAATGGTGGTAATTAAAAAAGTAGTAGTAAAGAGTATAGTTTAACTAAATCATGACGTATTTTATTTGGATTAGGACTATGTATATTATTAAGATGTATCATCCTTGATAATAGCCCCAAAATGTAAATTCTATTACTTCAAAACAAGGAAAATTTTCACAACATAAGATACTTCGAGATTTGCCCGGAACCACATAAATACAATAAAACCTATGTAGGTTTGGTTTTTAATTTAAAACTGGTATTTCAGAATGTTGGCCTGAGAATATGGTAATATGAAATAAAACCTAATTTTATCCGTTAAAGTTTACTATTTCAAACATGCCTTAAGCTTTTGATATGGATTTCTTTATTTAGAAGTTACAGACTAAAAATGTGATTAGTCATAATTTATGACATACATACATGTGTAAATTATGATCCGTAAAATACATTTATGTATGAAATCACGGGCTATAATTATAACAATTTTTTCACGTATAAAAATCAATTTAATATTACTTTTATTATTATTTTTTATATTATGAAGGAATCATATCGAAATTGAGAATAATCATTAAATCTAGGGCAGCGGTCAGATGACTTGGTTTCGTCTTTCTTGGTAGGTGAATTCTCACGTCCAACCTAAATTCTCAGTAGTAATCGATTTCGGTGAATTAGGTATGTTTGACCTCCTCTGGTAAGTGCACATAGTATGAGCTTGACATGTAGGTATTAGGGAAACCACGAATCTATGTCCGGTGACACCTTAGCACACGTTGGTACAAGCAATTATCTAGAAGATAAAAATTAATATTTGTTTGTTCTTATTTTATGCGCTTTTTGCTAAATGTTCAGGATTTTCCCGGAGACCTTATAGGATACTCCGATTTTCCTGTTAAAAAAACAAAACAAATGTAATAAAAAAATTAAGCACTTTTTTAGGTGTAGCTCAGGAAGAATATCTTTTCTTCATAGTAATTATATGCCAATTTATTTGTATTTTTTCGAAGAAGAAGAAAACAATATTACAGAATCTATTAAATGATTTTTTTCAATAAAAAAATCATTAAAATAAAAAAAAAACTTACTGAGGATTTCAGAAAAATCTATATCTCCAAAACCGTTAGACGTACAGATGTCTATTAACAAGCAAAGTAAAGCTAGTTTGAAGAGCTATAAAGTAGTTTATGATGTTTATTTTCGTAGGAGTAGCAGTGTTCATGATATTTGCTAAAATAAATTAATTTATAGTTGTTTGGACAATAAGCATGATTTATGAAAACCTTTATTTCAGAAACCATTGGACGCACAGATGTCTGCCAGAACTCAAATTAAAGCTAGTTAAATTTACTATGAAATAGTTAATAGTGTTTATCTTTGAAGGAGTAGTAGTTTTAATAATATTTGACAAAATAAACTCACAAAATGTTAATTTCTAGTTGTTGGTATAAGGTGTTGGATTTTTGATAAAATATATCACTAGACCCATAAGACGCACTTATGTCTGCCTAAACTCAAAATAAAGGATATTTAACTTACTACAACGTAGTTTATTACACTTATCTTCGTAGGGGTAGTATTTGTTATGGTATTCACATATGAATATAAATTTGGCCAATAAAAATTTGTCCGAACAACTATAAATACATTTATTTTAGCAAATTTCATGAAAACTACTACTACTACGAAAATAAACTACTATATAGTTCATCAAACTAGCTTTAATTTGAGAGCTAATAGACATCTGTACGTCAAATGGTTTTTGAGATATAGGTTTTTCAAAATAAATTCACTAACTACTGATCTTTTAGTACGTTCCATACAACATTTTTATGGAATGTTGCTTTTTAAAAAGCTATATCTCGAGAACTATTGAACATAAATAGCTCTATTAGGGCTTACATTTTAGCAAATATATTCGTCTTTAAATGAAGCTGTCTTAGATTATCTATTGTTGTGGGTAGTTGTAAAGATATATAGCTCCGAATAAAAAATTAATTATTTTTGTAGTATTGAAATAGCCGCCATTTTTTATTCCTCCTACCTATACTTGGCAGACTAATCAGTTTTGGCTAGTAATTATACCTAGTTTTCAATTAAGTAATCAAAAATTGGGGTGAAATAACTGCCTTTTTTCTTTTGGGCTCTTGTAATAATATCAATCCTTCCATTATAAACTCTCTAACCATCAAAATACTCTAGTTTCTTAAAAGAAGATGGCCTCGAGACCTAGTGTAGAAATATGAATAAAGTGCTACCAATGGGTAGTTTCTCTACAATCTGCATCACTCCATTTTGTTCTTAGGTATTTTTATGTAAATAAAGTTGTAAATACCAATAAATAAATAAAAAATAATAATAATAATAAAATAATTTAATTTAATTAGTATTGGTCTTCCCTCTCTTATCTTGGTTGTAATAGTCAAAGAATAAATATTAAATTTTTTAACTTCATCATCGAAAAACATATCTGATTTGTTTAACCTGTTACAATTAATATTTTCTTTCTTCTCTGTTGAGCTACATCAAATTAGTTTTTATTCCTTAAGCTCTTAAATAAAGTAATCACTGGCATAGAACCTTCTGTACTATTTATAATTCGGTAGAAGATTTTTATTAGTTATAATTTTCTAATATTATTAGTTATAATTTTGCAGTCGTTTATGATGTCTTTGTGTAGTTCTGTAATATTCGCAAAGATTTTTTTGATATTCCAGTTGAGTTCTCCTATTTCAAAATAATGATATTAACAAATAGAAATAAAGGAAAACGCTTCACAAGAACAAATCAAAACACTTACTACTTGTGTGAAAAAGAAACACAATCTAATGACTGAGAGAGCGATGATGACTATAGGTGCTGATAATGTGCGATCCCACTTTAGAAGTGCACCAACTCGTAATAACACTAGATTTTTGAGGATCTGACGGCTGAGCGGGCTGGGGCGAGGGTCCCAGAGCGCTTGGTTCAGAAGGTTGTGGATTCGATTCCCACATGGGCTGGTCAATATATATTTCGCGGCGGCCCCGAGAAATGCACCTTGACATTCCCACTGTGGGGCTGTATAGGTCCTCAATGGAGGACTTACACCATACACCACTTACACGGCTGAACAAGTACTATTTCATCTTGAATTAATCGTGGGTTGATTGAGTGATGAAGTGGAGTAGCAAACTTAAGCAAACATTGATCAAGAAGCAGTGTTATCTTGCCTCAACACTGAACCAAGTTAAGTTATTAAGCCGTAGTGGTACATTATTTCCTAGTTAAGTTGCATTAAACCGTATTTGTTAGTAAGATAATATTTGCATATTTTTTTATAGCATTAGATAGTCGTGCTCGTTATAAAAATTGGAAACAAAATGTAAAACCAAGGTGTATTTTTTGTTTTTGCATGTTATGAACATGTTATGTGATTAACGAACGTTTTCCATTTTATTGATTATATATTTTTTAATGATAATTTTTTTGTATCGTTGCCTGGTACTAATCATCAAAACACTGTTAATTCGTATTCTAGTCCGTTATATGGACCAAAAAAATCAGGAAGACGGTCCACAACCATTGACATCACAGTCCATGATATATGAACGAAATAGGCAGTGCTTCGGTAAGAGATAGATGGGAAGGGGACAGGAAACAAAAAGCGATGCTTTACAACTTCGGAAAAAAGGAAATTTGTAAAGTCACCCTACAGTAGACTATAAATATAGCAAGGTCCCCCCCAAAGACGAACATAACACAACGCCCCCGCTGGCAATGTGATGAATTAGTATTTCCCACGATGAGGGATAACTCTATCGTTAGAATTTTCATCTCGCTCTAGTTGAGTCATGGTGAGGGTCTTGTATCACTTTTTTTTAGTGCAAGAGGAACAGACTTTTTACAAGCGATTTCATAGTCATTGTAAGAAGTGTTGAATTGTTGCCTGTAAAAGGGCGCTGGAAAAAACAACTCTATTTTACTAGATTAAATTCACTAGATAAAGCAGTCGAAAAAAATCACCGTTTGATTTTTATGAATTTTTTTTGTAAGAATATTAAAAAATATGTTTTAATTCTTAATAAATTCACTATTTAATCTCAGCTACGATAATTTACACAATTGTTCACTAAGAAGTTTTGATTACAGTTTACTTTTCAGTCGTAGTTTAAGATGGCCCTATCTTCATCTAACCACCCACAATTGTCCAATCCTGGTCTGCTATCTACGATGCATGACACTGGTTAATTGGGCGATACTTTCGTAACAGACAATAGATATTTTCTACAATACGTTTTATTAAAATAAAAATTTATTTACCCTGACTATTTATAGACTTTCTCTATAACCTAAACGAATTGCTCACCTGATAATAGCAGCTCATTTGAGAAGGGATTATTTTTTTAGATGCACACTATCTTTGTAGTAGGTTTTAAACTAATAATCAACTTTTTTTCTCTTTTAAGACGCATGAGGTACAAGTTACTAATGATACACACGTGTTTTAAAACATTTTTAAAATTACTGAATTGTTAATAATATAAAATTTTTATTTTTATACGAAAACAAAATCTGATGCTCCCTCCATATAGATATAGATAAATGCAAGTGTATACTTACTATTGTCATAGTGACTATGGAAACACAAAACCATTTAGTTATTAATTCTTTGCTTTGTTAGTCATTCGTTATTAATGTTTACTAATTTATGTAATATATATTCTGGATTATCTTTTTAGGAATTTTGATTATGTTAATTTTTTAAATTGTTGAGGTGAAACATTTTTTTTAAAAATGCTTTATATTACCTCTTAGGACATATCAACACGTCTAATATGCTGGTTATTTTAAGTAAATTAAAAAGTTGTTGATAAGAATAACTTAATTCTTACGATTGTATGATAAGGTGCATGAGTATGGAATAATTGTTTCGAAACGTTGAACAAGCAAAATATAGAATAGTTTATATTCTATTTGGAAGTTGTTTTTTTAACTTCAACTATTTAAAAAAGTAATATATATATATTGTTTTTATTAAATTTTCAGCTCTTCAACATTATATTATAAAAGTATAATGTAGATATTTCCGGAAATGTCAATAAATTTGGAAAAAATATTTCTCATTTTTTTTTGTAGTTACCGAATTATTTCATAGTTTTTATCCTTCTATTAGAAATATATTAATTATTTCGACTCAACAAAATTAATGAGATTTTAGATTTTTTTTTTCTTTTGTTTTCCTCCATGAAAATTTCTTGATCCACCCCTACGTCAAGTATTAGAATAATTTGCAAGGTGTCAGAAAGAGAGGAATATAACTTGTAAAATGAGCTAGAGATAGATAGCATCTGCTTACTGCAATACACCTTGAAGTCATATCTCCTTTATAGTAAAAGTTGTCCGTTTCATTCTAGTTTCAAGTAGTATTATAAAAGTTGTTAAATAGTATACAAAGCAAAGTATAAAACACAGATATAATTTTAATAATAACTTTAACGATATAAAATACTGTAATAACTAAAGATAAATCTTTCTTCCTTCTCACTTCTAGCTAATAGAGCCACACCGGCATTACAGTTTCCCTGCCATTTCATACGCCACATACATTTCCTCGCACTGAGGGACCGAGCAAGGAACAACTCCTTATCTTCCGAATATCCACTCGCTACGGCTCAGACGAATGTTTATTCTCTTCTATTGTTCTGCGAGGCTCACAATGGCCTTTGTCGCTCCCCTCAAAAACTGCCCTGCCAAGATAACGCCTATACGCTAATCCGGGGTACAGACTTTTCTTCGGCAGGATATTCACAGGAACCGCTGGGAGTTCTTTTATATTCTCCTACGAGGAGGGTCATGGATGCTATCATCGCTGTGCAGGATATAACAATAGCAATCGGAACCCTCTGCAACCTCATGAGAAATATAGGAGAGACTTTATCGGTTCAGCAGGTATTCAATCCACTTGTATAGTATGGGGAAAATTGGAAGTTGTTATGGTTTGGTCGTTCTTTGGGAGATTACCTTTTTCCTTTTCCTTTACGTTTTTTTTTTTTTTTTTTTTCGAACACGTTTTAAATACCGTGAAAATACCCTAGAAAGGACAGCCAAGGGCACAGTGATTTGTTCATTGAGAATTGCTGTGCAACTACTCACTAAAAAATGAAAAAGTACATGCAAGTTTCCAAAGAAGTTTGAAAAATATTTTACGACATTTCTGATCCAAAAATACTAATTAGGAACAAAAGCACTTTTTTAACAAATAATAACTTATTTATTGAACGATCATTAAATTCAAATTATAGCTACTTTTTCGATCATATTTGTAGTTACCATTCTTATAGGTGTTTTCACACTCAACTCCACTGGTACAACTAATTAGTTTCAAATTTATCATATGTTTGTTTGTGTGTGTTTATTTATACATAAGAAATAATTTTGGCAGCTTAAACAGTATTCATTTATTCTATACCAAATTAATTATTGTTAGAAAGTATACAATTTATCTTTTTTATTATTTGTACAACACCATGAATTTAAACTATATAATATTGTAAATCAAGACGGTATTATATTATATGCCTACATATGTATTGATTTAGTTTCAATTCACACCTTAGTGTTAAAAATTATAATCAAAATATTATATTTTAATAGCAACTTTGAATATTAATACACTAATATACTAACGCCGATTGGGCTTAGACATCATGGCTACGTTGTAATACAAGCGAGTAAATACATTCCTGAACTTTATCAGATCAAAGTTTATGATAAATTTTAATAATCAAAATTATAAAATCGAAAACAAAAATATATAGTTTTTTTCTTCTAAGCCCTATGGATCTAAAGGGTTTAATATATAGTCAGATGGTAACTATAATCGTCTCTTTTACTGCATTTCATTCAAATGCATTTTAAGAGAAGAATGAGGAAAGGATTCGCCTGAAAATTAGAATATGGATTATCTGCTGTCTTTCGTAATGCCTATTGTCAGTATGTTAGTAGACCTCAGTCGTGTCGTCTGAGTCTGAGTCTATTTGTGGGTTTCTACCACCTTTATGGCCGCCCTGTCGAAAAAATATATAGGAAAATATATATATATATATATATATATCATATATGTACTTGTACATCTATTTAATAATTGTAGAATGAGGTATCCAATAGAGAGCGGTACCCTTTAGGATAAGATTCCACAGTAGATGAGAAACAAAAAATATTATTATAGTGAACGTTCAATAAAAAGCACATAAAAACATTGTGATAGAATATTATATCTTATTTTATACCAGATCGGCCTTACATGGTTGATATAACCGTATACTATATATATATTTAACAGTTGGTTATGGGGGGGGGGGGTATAGTCTCGTACAAAAGACACCCCTAACTATAAACAATGTTATTATTAAAAGAAGAAAAAATAAAATAAAATAAATAGATAAGAATAATGCTTCTTAATAAAAGAGGGAAGTAAAATTAATAACAAAAAATAATGATATTGGTACACTTAAATAAAACAAACATAGTAAAAAGAAACAAGTTAAAAAGGAAAGAGAGAAGAAAATAGAAAACAAATCAATAAAAAGTAAAATAGAGGTAATGTGACTATGAATTAATTTTATATTTATTAAAATTTATAACAGAATGCCTTGCAGCAGTCTGACCTTCAGTCTTTGGGTTGAAGTTGGGTTTCCCTGGTTGTAGGTCACTGCTCCTTTAACTGTAGGCAACTGGGAGTGGAACTTCATGAACCGTTTTTTGATTTAATTCTTCATCGACTCCATATGCAATAAGCGATGTGATTGTATATTTCTTATGAACCAAGGAGTATTAACTGCGATTCTTAGGATTTTATTTTGAAAATATTGTAGTTTTTTCCTTTTCGTGAAGGATGCCGCTCCCCAGACTTCACAGCCGTACATCAGCAGTGGCCTGAGAATTTATTTTTATATTTAGAGTTTTAAATATAAGAACAGTTGTTTCTGGTTTTAGTTTGGAATTTTTGTTTAGGATTGGATATAGCATTGCAAACCTTGCATAAGTTTGAGTTAGTTTGATGTTGATATGTTGATTCCAGGTAAGGCGGCGATCTAGGTGAATGTGATGGAATAAAACATCGAAATCATAATTGTGATCAACTTTTTTTTTTAATTTTCAAATGCAGTAATGATTTTTCATGTAGGGACGATTCCATTGAAACTAGTCATTATGTTTTTATTTGACAGGTTGGGGATCCAATCTGGACAGAGCACAATGAAGTGAATCTAAGCCCACGGAGGGTGCGTTCAGGAATCTCTTCTTATCTTCTTTGTCGATTCCATAGCGCCTTTATAAGGCGAACCTTTATAGGCCCTTTCTAAGGGCATATCGGCTCCAGGTACAGGCAGCTATTGAACCAACCCGCTCTTTACATGTTAATAGCAATGAAGGTAAATTTTAACAAGTTCCTATTACATGGTCCTAGTCAATAGGAGGTTGTAGGAAGTTAGCCTTTGATGACAATTTAATTATGGTTATCACTTACCAGCCAAAACAGACCTCAGTTCAATGCCGAAGTGGCCATCCGAGTATTAAGTCGCAAATTTGTTCTGATATATGTCTATTCACCATTTTGCATTTTTAATTAGTTATGTCTCATGTTAAAAAATAAATAAATATGCAAACACATCACATTGGATTCGTACCAACGATATCTGAGAGGCTCAATACATGAGTGGACTAAAAATGGTTTAATTGCAGCCTATTTTTCAAGAAAAGTAAACTCGTTTTGTTGATGAAATCTACGAAAGTACATGTTTTCAGCGATAGTTTGCTGTTGAGTATAAATTGGGGCATAATAAAGATTTAATAAACAACTAAGCTGTTGAATTCAAATGCGTGAACTATGGGGGAGTTACGTATAAAACGAGCCTCCAGAAATCTGACAGTCTTAATGGCCACTATATTACGTTATGGAATGTTCGAAGCTTGTATAGACCAAGGTTCGAATGGAACTGTGAAGTAAAATGGTTAACTGCTAAAAATAAGGTAAGATAACCAGAAGGTTTAATTCCACGACTACTAATCTATGTGTAACAAATGAAATTTTCTTCATTTTTTTCAGAAATTGTCGATTTTAGATATGGAAACTTACTATATAAGACCTCATTAAAGCATCATAAGACTAGTACAAGATATGACAACCACCGAAGACTAAAAAAAAGCTGGATAATGGATCTCCTTAGCTAACTAATTAAATGAATTAAAATTGTTTCACTAGGGGTGAAAAAAAATTGTTTATTATATCCTATTATTGTATATCTTTTTTTTATGATTATACCATATATGTGTAATGTAAATATGTCCGATTACGGATTGATAAGTATGCTCTGTGAGATAGCAACCTAATGTATTTAGGAAGCATAGATAAATAAATAAAGTATTTCTCTCTCTCTAGGAGGTACCAATAGGTACCAGTCTCTATCATTGTTGTAATTTTGCAAGATATCACATTTTCTGAGTTTAAAATCAGGTTTGAATTAATAAATAAACTCAATAGAAAAAAAAAAGATAGGGAATATTTTGAAAACTGTAATAATGACAACAAATAGCATGAAGATTCTTAATGATAGTTTAGCTTTCATTTTTAATAGAACATATATTTCTGTACGATTAACTGGTTTCCAGAGAGAAAACAAAAAAATAAAAACGATATTTCGGAAGGGGTAGGTGCAAGGACTTTTTGTATTACAAATTCATCTCCACCTCATGTACCTATTCCGGAAACCAAATTTTTGCCCACCCCTCCATGTTCTCAACAAGTCTTTTTGGAGAATTCTTTTTCCGAACTAATAATACATGCACTTACAGTTGATATCTATCCAAAAGTGCACTTAAGTATAATTGACTATATTATTTTTATTTAAATTTGTGTTATTGTTTTCTTTTATGGTATACGACTGAAACTAAATATATAATTCCATCTTATATTTAGAGATTACGAAAGTTTTCTTTGGAAAATATATAGATAGTTGACCTTGAAATAAAAATATTAGACAATTAGAGCCATACTTTAGACACATCGACTTCCCAGGAATACCATACAGGACTCATAACACGTTATATAAGAACACTTGTCACCGCTAGACCTCGGTGACCAATTTATGAGCGCAGCTGACACTTTAATACTGAGAGAGCTTCTAAACCGGAACCCCTAATTGAGCGGTAACAGTGACTACCCTAAAAGAGCGCCCTTCGGAAGACATAAGAGGCGGGGAGAAGACTATGAGAGCTTCGGATTACGAAGGCGGTGGAGATTCATGAGAACCCTCCAGCGGACACCCCAAGTGTCCCGAATGGATTTATGCCATCCTAAGGGTCGCTCCAATGTCTTCCAATTCCAAGCGGCCATCCACCATTCCCTTCCTCGGCCAATCTACTTTAATGTGGGATCGTTAAGACGGTGAGCTAACTGCCCTGTAGAGTGATATTATCTCTCCCACTTCTCCATTGATATTCGATCACCTCTCTTCATTTCAATTGGGTCTATCACCGCTCCAGGTTCTTCAAGAATAATTGATAAAACCTTTATAAGGAAATTAATTTTAAATATATACGTGCATATGCTGATGTCAAGAACAGTAACCACCTATAGTTATTCCTCTACTCAAATAATTAAAATATAATGATGTAAAGTAAACTCAACAACCCTGTTTCTTAGTTAATTATTAAATATTGACCAAAGGTAACCTATTGGACACCAGACTTAAACTATATATAAAACAAAAAAAACAGAGGACTAGAGTCCTGTCATGAAGGCAGACTCTTTTGAAAAACCAGGTTGAAAACTGGTTTGGAAGTTTCACAAAAATTACTTTGAATTAAATATTACTTCAGAAATAAAAAAAATAAAAAACTTCTCAGAGGTAAATGAGTTAGGTAAGCTTCCTCAGCAAATATATATGCATGTATATTTATATAATATTTATTTTAGTATTCTGGGTATATAATAAAAAAATGGGTCTTTTTATATATTTCCTAGTTGCAGAAAATAAAAATGCTATTGATATTAGTGCCACACGGTTGCATATCGATTTATTTTACCTTCCAGGATTTCGAATATATTGAAGTCCCGCTATATATTTTTGGAGATATAAAAAAGAAAACCCGCGTGATCGAGTATCAATTTAGTATAATTGCTTAGATTTATTTTATATCAAGGCCTCTTTCTTGTATACGGAGCTACAAAAAACAAAAATGCTCTTTTTTAAGATCGCGCACTCCCATATCGATTAATTTTAAGTTTTTTGTTTTCTTCGATAATAAAATCTATTAATATGTTTTAGAAGGAGTAGTAATATGAAACTACTGATCAACCATCACACTTCCTAGTTTTCCACGCTTCTACATATCAATCTAGATTTAATAAATTATTACAATTATTGTAAATCTACTGATAAGATGATTAAATACTATGATCAAAACAGTTCAAGACCTACTTTTCATCTTTATATGTAACTACGTAACTATAGCGGATGGAGTTGAGGTGTCACCTTAACCTTCAAGTCTTTAGTGGCGCTAGTTCGAATCCTGCCTGAGTGGAATCTGATATATTTTTTTAATGATCCCCTTTCCGGTTATTTTTTGATACACGGCGGAGGGACTGGGAGTGTTATGTACTGGATTCTAACCGTTGAGAGGGTCAAGATTTCATTTCGTGGGACCGCCCCATAAAGTATACCCTCCAGTCTGGATTCATACAGGCACCGCTGCAGCAATGAGGCAGCCCTAACTCCCTCGACCACAGAAGTCTAAGAGACTAATTTTATGTTGCCTACACAGAATGAAAACTTGGCATTACCACTCTGTTTAAAATTTAGTATAACCATCCTCCTTACTATGTGGCAGAAATGACCAACTGGGGGAAAATAAAAATAAAAATAGAATAATAATAAATAAGTATAAGAGCAGAGATTTCCAGAGATAATTCAACAGTTTTCACTATCATAATTCTATTGTATTTTTTTCATCTCCGTTGCCAATATCCAGGAACTCTCACAGTTGTAATGGTGTTGTTCCGACTGAAAAATTAATTCTTCTTCTTTATAGAATTTAGAACCTTTAACCTTTAGAATTCTTTATAGTTATATTGTTCTTCTTCTTAATTGTTATAAACAATTTGTAATGACCTATAATATACCTAAACAAACATTGCCGGAATGGTCTAAGATTGCTAGATACTTTATAACTAGTTAAGGTACCAAACTAGATTGCACCTAGGATCGGGGTCAATTACTGGCGTGGAACAGTTTGGAGAAGGCTCTTGATTTAGTATTCCTGCTCCTGATTGGGACTGGCTCGTTAGTAACTTACTACCGCCTCTTATTAGCACTTCTATTCACGGCATTCTTCGTGTCAATCCTTAACAGGTTCCCTCACAGATAAAGGCTACGGGATGATTTGAGTTCTATAATAAAGTTACTTATATTTCAAAATCTAGCACCATAGAACAATAAATCTTTATAGTGATGATCTACCCAGAATGTAAAAATTCATTTCATGCTGACTTATCTATGTACAATCAACGCTTTTTCTTTTTTCTCTCCTAAGCTGAAATATAATTAATATATTTAAAAACAAATTTGATCTTTTTTCTCAACTTTATTCTTTTTAAAACCTTCCAACGTTTCGACCACTTAGGTCATTTTCAAGGATACCTTTACTTTGTTGTCATTTTCTCTTTTAAAATTCTTAAAAATGCCGGCTGATTGCCTTTGTCCCATCTAATTTCTTCTATATGATTCTTTCCTAAATTTAAAACTTGTATTAACCACTTTTCTTTCTATCATTTACATTTGCAAACTGTAAAAAAGAGTAACCCGCATAACCACATAACCCACATCCTAATATCCTACCACTACTCTTCTTTTTCAGGCAGATCGAATTTTGTTCACTCTATCTTTCATTTTCTTCAAGTCGAGTAGGCAATCTCAGCTTCCCGCTGTGTGCTTCATTTCTCTAACTGACTTTTATGGTGTAGCACAGTTCTGGAAGTTAGCCTTTCTGCATTAATCAACGTTATTAGTGGTTATATGTTCATCACCACTATATAACCTATTTGTGAGCGGTTTTTCACACTTAGCTATGAGGTGGCCGTACTCCTGGTATCTAAGACAGACCAGTGGATCTAGGAAGTCCTTAGCTTCCAGTGCTCACCATCCAACAACAAATTTATCCATATGCTGCATGGTAGTCCTCATTGCTGAGTTCAGCCACACATGGTTGTTTTAAGTTGCTCCTTTCCCGGTTTGAGAATCAGAGTCTCAGCCAATC
This sequence comes from Halyomorpha halys, assembly GCF_000696795.3. Taxonomy (NCBI): domain Eukaryota; kingdom Metazoa; phylum Arthropoda; class Insecta; order Hemiptera; family Pentatomidae; genus Halyomorpha; species Halyomorpha halys. The sequence continues at coordinate 87,826 of NW_027112649.1, read as the reverse complement.
TATTTCCTGTTTCTACAATTCTCGATCTTGGAAAACTGTCAAAAAGATGCTTGAATTACCTGTGCTATCTCCGAAATAATTGAAGATACCCAATAGAATTTAATTACAGAACAATTTTGGTTCAGCAGAAGAGATATATAAACGTGTTATTTAATGTTTAAATAGCAATAAATATTTTTAAAAAAAGAGTTTATACTTCCACAAGAGGTACCTACTTTTCTTGATTTTTATCAGAATAATCATCAAATACTTTTTCGTAGTTTATTTCTCCTGGTTCAATAAATTTTATAGTTATGAGTAAAAAACTTTTCAATTTATCTTACTTCACTGTTTCTTCTAGATTCATATTAATTCATAGACCACATTTAGGTCTTCTTATAGATCGCAGGGACTTTGATTGGAGCCCAGTAAGCCTATAGGCATACCTATAGGTTAATGCTGAAACCTATGTAATGTGGTGCCTATAAAATATTGGAGATATTTTTTAGGATTCTACACAACAAAATCTAAGGGCTAAAACATTTTTCAGTCTAATTCTAGCTTATTAAAAACATATATGAAAATATATATTTTTTAAAAGTATTTAAATTGTATTTTTTAAAAAAAGGTTAAATTAAGCCGTAAATTTTTTTTAATTTATTTATTTAATACCACATCATCCTAGTGGGCCTTACATGGTTAATATTTTCTTGTTTTAACAATTGATTATAAGGGATTTTGATTTCTAACAAAGGACATACTAACTATATTTAAGGTTATAAATAAAAAAAAAGATAAAATAAATGGATTAAAATAATAATTCTTTATAAAATTAAAGTTAATAACGAAAACAATGGCATTTATGGATTTTGTAATTCCTGATGCAGTTGGCTGTTTCTTACAAACCAAGGAGCATCTACTGTAATTTTACGACTTTATTTTGAAAAGATTTTAATTTTTTCCTTTTTCGTAATTGATACCGCTCCCTAGACTTCACAGCCGTAAATTTCCAGTGGCCTGAGAATTAAAAAAAAAATTAAGAATACTTGTTTCTGGTTTTAATTTGGATTTTCTGTTTAGATATAGATATAGTATTGCTAACCTCGCGTAGGTGTAAAGGGTTCAAATAAGTAATTTAGAAGTAGGTTAATGCTATGAAGTATGTACGAAGATGCTAAATATATTTCTTTGAAATGCTTAAGGGGCTTTAGCAGAAGAAAATATTTAGGCGCACCACCTGCAGCTTAGTGTCTGATCCCTAATTTCTAAGGATATTAAGACTAGCATACACTGGCTGATTAAATATTGCAGTCGGTTCCTTAATTAGAGGAAGTTCATATGTAGACTGGAGAGGGAAATGCGAGGTTACGATTTCGGTAATATTCAGGGATAATAGTGTGATGTTATGGAGCCAATTTTGAGTTTCTATGGCTTTTGTAAGTCTTTCTCCTCAATTACAATAACATTTCTAAGGCCCCTAAAGGACCATAGGGCTTAACCTCTTCGTATTATTATCTACTTCTGCACTAAATGCCAATATTATGAATCATTAGTTTAACAATACAGGTATCTGACATCTGCGGTAGCGATTAATAAAGTTATTGCATATTTCAAGAATGATATCTTATAAGCAAATTTTAAGGACAGTAGGATGAGAATTGAAATGATAATATCGTGATTATTATCAAACTTCTAAGACCCATCCTATGATGGGTTCCATAACCCGGGGATATTCCAACGAAGTCACCTAGATGGTATATCTCATTCATAATACTCCTACATAAATCCATATTCCTCTAAATTGGATCATTCTACCGGAATGGATTCCTATCCATCCAGAACCAAAAGAATTAACATTAATACACTGATTTTTTTTTTTATTGTAAATTCATAATAGATTTAATTTTTTTTGACACATTGAACAGCAATATTATTATATATTTTAGCATTAATTTAAAATATGAACATTAACATGACTCTTTTTTTTTTTTTTTTTTTTTTTTACAGTTTATCATTACAGAAGTTACATTTCGATTTAATATTATTTCATCTTTATTGTTTTGTTTTTACTTTAAGGCAATGAATATCTATTTTAATTTTCAGTAATATTATTCAGAAGGGATTCACCCCAGATAAAATTATTATTCTTAAATTAGTATAATTATTTTTAAACTTTAAATTAAAGTCCTCCGTAGCTCAGATGGTTGGCGCAGGTCTATCAGTCTGAGATCTGCGGGCGGCGCCGGTTCAAATCTGACCCGGGGCGTTGACTTTTTTTTATTAAGTGGTGGTCCCACAAAATGAAAAACTTGGCCCCCCATCATGATTATTATGATGAATATATTGGTCACCTGTAGATAACCAGGTATATCATCTTCGCTGCGGATTGCCTTATATTAATAAATATATAAATAAGCTTTAAATTAGTTAACTTCACCTAAGTATGGTCCTATTTCTCTTTTTTTTTTAATCAATATTTTCAATCTACCCTTGAATTGCTTACTTTTTAAAAAATATTTTACATAATATGTATTTAAAATTTAATTACGTTTATACTGAAAGATTGCTAATTGACCGTATGTATCAATAAATGGTATTTGGTCCGGATGCGGTCAAATACCAATTACGTTTATATTTTTTAAATCTATTGTTTAATCAATGCCTTCGAAAATGAAAATTATAGTAATTATTAATTTAGTACCCAATACAGAATTAAACAACAAACGGAGTGGTATTGCATGCTGTTTGAATTTAAATGTTTAAACCTAATGAAACGAGGACATTGAGAAGTCTACTTTCAAGAATTACGAAGATGATGTAATGAAACGGATAAAGAGATGGGTTAATAATCCATTTTTTCAGTCAAAAAGAATAGAAGTAATTTCGTGTCTGGACAAGTTGCTCCTACTCAGTATGCCAACACTGTCTGGACAGTCAAAAGTAAAAATAATTGAATATTTTTCTATAAAATTTAATTCTAAACTGAAAAAATTATAAAAAATGATTTAATCGAGGGTCAAAAACTGAGAGTGCATAATCCCTCAACGGATTTTATTGCAAGAATGAAAAACTGATAAATTTCACACCCTCATATTGATATTTTTTACAAAACATATTAATTCATATCCTAGAGGCTTTCTTAAATTATTTGAACAAAATTCTGAACCGTCCTCATTGATTTATTATTTATGAAAACGATAACTTCATCGGATCATCGGAGAACTTCAGACTATGTATATTTCTTTTTATGCAGTGTTGTTTTACATATTTACCGAGATTAACTACATAATTTTATATAGCAAGTATTTGCATAATACTCTTCATTAATTGTGTTAAAGAAAATATTTATCACATTTTTCTCCATCATCATCTGCTCCAGTGAAGTCATATACCAGACAATTATTTAAAAAAAAAAAAAAACTTTACAAATGAAATTACTTTAAATTTACACCCTAATTGTTTCAAAACCAAATATAGTTTTTGTCTTTTGTTTTTCTTTCTATAAATGTAAACAACTCAACATATGGTCAGGAGATTGCCGCATACATTTTCACTTAATACCTTACATACGTCTCCTGATTTTGGGTAGATTGGTGGATTCGTGTTGTCGCTAAATTTGAAAAAAAAATCCTGGAATGTTAAAAATTATGAAAAACGATTTTTTTTTTGTTTTAGAATAAAAATTTGATTCCTTCCAAACATACAAAAGATAACAAAGCCGTAATGCATAATGAAAACCCGAATGGTCATGGTTTTTTCCGTTAGGATTGGAACAGTTTCATTTCCATTTTTTCCCTTTATTTATTCAAAAAATTATGAAACATTTTATGTTTACAAACTCTTTCGGGCTAAGACATAGCTGATATGAGAGGTCGATTTATTATACATTGATATGGCGAATTTAATCAAAATTGTTAGAGTCATTTTCGAGAAAATCGATAATAAATCCAATCTATATATCTATAAATCCAATCTCTGGATATTGTCGAATAGGTTGCTGTCACATTCCAAACATATACCAGTCTAAATATCTAATTTCGGTTTCATAGGACTTTTCGTTTTTGAACTAAGCTGTTGACACACACTATTTTGCGATACTAGGTTTTTTAGACTCGGAGGACCTCAAAAAATGTATTTTCGTCGAAAACTCAAATTCGAATTTTGCGCTATTTGTGTCCCTTTCCTTTTATGTGTACTCATATATAAGTCAATGAAAATTTAAAAACAAATTATAAAAAAATAGTGCTCATAATTATATTTTATAATATGCAATCCAAAACTGAGCTTTCGGAGTAAAAGGTCTTTTAATGGAGGGGAAAGAAAAAAAAAGGAATAAATTGAAAAGCTTGTATTTAGTTTGTAGACTGATATTAATTGTAAAAGAATACTCTGGGAAAAAAAATGATATCTTTCTATTATATTGTATCATATAAAAAAAAATGTAATTTATAAATTTATATATGTCCGATCACGGATTGATCAGTATGCTGTGTAATGTAGCAACCCGATGTATTTGGGGAGCATGATTGAATACATTTCTTTCTCTCTCCTCTGAAGAAAATAAGTCTTAATAAATATGAACTTTTAAATTTAAAATTAATTAAAATACTATCAACTTTAATGTAATTATTTTTTTTTAAATTCTTAAATACTTATGTGAAAATTTCTACAGATTTTATTTGTTAACTATATTGTGATTTTTATATCGTCTGCTCTACTGATTCCCAAAGTGCCCCTGGTGGTTCTGGGCGTTTCTGGGGGCGATGATATCCACAGGTGCTTTTGGGGGGTGATGGATAACTATAAGTAGTCTGACGAAAAAATCCGAGGAATTCTAAATTGTTAGGAGATTCATCCTTATCGTTAAGCTAATTTAAAATGTATCAACATTTTGGTATAAAATGATATTCTGTGTTCAATAAATAATTTAAATGTTTAATGTTTCTAATCTACACCTTTCTTTACTATATTTTATTAGAAAAATAGAAACTTTAATGCTTTATTTATTAATTTCTATTAAAATAAAAAATAAAAAAAAATTCCTGGAGGCGCCAAGTAATATTTTTCCTGGAAATGGGGCGGTTCCATTGGTAGGACAAAGAATTTGTAAACCACTGCTATAATCGTACAATATAGAATAAAATTTCTTCTGTTTACCAGAAAATAAACGTAGACCATTGTCTAGAAAATCTATATTTGTATATAGGTTTACTACTGGAAAACACTAAGATTACTACTACATAGATTTCCAATTCTTGTATAGATTTGTATTCTTACTGCAGTTCTTAAGAATTCTTGTCAATTTACTTTCAACAAAATAATTTTGATGGTTCTACAGAAGGTATTATGTATTTAACAAATATCATCTTATCACTACCATGCTATAAATGGGAAATGTAAAAGGAATAAGAAAATATCAAATTTTCATAATCTAAAATTTATTTTAAATTGAAATTTTCGGGAATTAATACATGTCTGGAAGTAAGTAAAGGGTATGTGACATATATTAATCGAGTAATAGTAATTAGCATAAAATATATCACACTATTCACAATATTTACAATTTTAGAATATATAATTTAAAATAGATTAAAATTTATACTTATAAAAATGTATAATCATTATATTGCATATTTTACCTTAATCTAATATTAAGACAATAGCCAATTTTTTGGAGTCTTTTTTTTTTTACTTCATCTTTATGTATCATATATATTAATTTTATGCCACTTCTTATGAAATATGTTATTACATTATTATTCAATGTATTAAAATATAAATACTATAAAAATCAAAAAAACATACTTGGAGTGGTAAAAGGCCAATGTTCAAGGTTTAATAAGAATTTTTTTTTTTTACAAACTTTTTACATAAAAAGATAGTTATATTAAAAATATATAATTGCAGTTAAGCGTTATTGTTTACATTACGCATTACAATTAAAAATAAAACGCACGTAACAATGACACACAATCACATGACTACATATATTCGAACCTCATATAACATTCCTTACATTATTTTCCCGATCACTTTTAACAACCTTCTGCCTATGCAATGCTGTTTGAAGTAGTTAACAAGTACGCCATATAATTAAAAATATATATAACAATTTTTTTTAACAATGAAAATGACATAATTAACAATAATGTATTATAATCCATAGTGATGTCGAGTTCTTTTTCTTTTCTCAGTCTTTCATACAAGTTTATACAAAGAAGCATATACCAATATGCAAGTTAATTTTAAATAATAAAACAATGGTTAATGCATAATATGTCACTAATATTGGTCAGTTAAACTGTAAGGAGTAATAAGAATTTAAAAACCAAATACAAATAAATATTAATAAAAATGGATGTGAGAAGTATTTGAAAATTTACACATTACTTATATCACAATAGGGTGTAGACAGGCCCTTTTTCTTATATAAAAACCAATAACAGTTAAACTGGTAAAAATTTGTGAAGTAGACGTATTTATAAAATGTAACACTACTCATTGTGATATTCAATACAAAGAAACAATCAATAATTCTTAAGACATTAAATCATTAGTAAAATATTTTTTTATTAAATTAGCTTACTATTACACACCTTTACAAAATTAGGATTAGAATCCTATAAAAAAAAGTAATATGCAAAATAGTGTCAGCCTAGGAAATATATTGCTTTGAGATTATTATTTTTTCATATTTCAATAACAATTCTTACTGAGATGTTATCTCAAAGCTACTTCTGGATAAGAACGTGAAGACATCGAGGTGAGTGGTACAGGACGGAGGGCTGCACCGGCACTAAGTCCTAAGGGTTGGCACACACTTACACGTACACGATGTGCGGCTTCTTCGCCTGGGTCGAGTCGAACTCGCTGCCTGGCTGGTCCATCCAAGGCTCAACTACCTTCGTGTCCTCTGAGGCCTTCATGTAACCGCTCATGATGGCGTCTCGGTAGTGCTTGTCTGGCATCAGCATCAGAATGGGGCCACTAGGGCCATGGAGACCGGGGGCCAGCCTTCTCGTGTCTCCGGCCACCGGGTCGTTCTCCTGCTTCCCGGACCTCCGGCAACCGCACAGCCGCCGCTCAGTTCCAAACAGCAGGAGGAACACACAAGTCCCTCCAGATAGAGCTAACACGAGTGCTGTGATGATGGCCACTGTCATCCAGGTCGTCTCGCAGCTCACTGTCGATTCGGGGATATCTGAGATCAGTTGGCCGTGAAGGCTCTCTGGAGACTCGCATTTTAGATTACGCGATACTACCCTTAGCTGTACGTCCGAGGTTTCTAAAGTATCGTTGGGTGGTGGGGATGTCGGCTCTATCAGCTTGATCTCCATTTGCACAAGGGTCCACAACCAATGAAGCGAACAATTGCAATGCAGTGGGTTTCCAGACAGATCCAGCGATCGCAGTCGGTCCAATGGGAAGTGAGACACGTCCGCAGTAGTCAAAGAGTTGCCTTTCAGGGAAACATGCATCAGCTGCGGGTTGCCATGGAATATCCTTGGCGGTATCCTGGTAAGTAATTCGTTCTCCTCCACGTACAGAGTCTCCAATCGAATATTGTCCACGAATGCTCGACTGTCTATTTTAGTCAAGTGCCAGAGTCGGTTCAATCTCAAAACTCTGAGCTGGAATAGACTTTGAAAAGCGACAGGCCTAACTTCTGTAAATCTGTTGCCGCTGAGGTCCAACTCCCTCAGCTTACTTAATTTTGATAACTGCATCGTGGGTATATATGTCAGATTGTTAAAGGATAAGTCGACGATTTCGAGATTAAATAGTGCATTGAAAGCTGCTTTTTCGATATCTTTAATGACATTGGATCCAAGCGTCAACGTCTTAATGCTGTGACTGCAAGGTGCTAGGAATGACTTTTCTTCAATAACTTCAATCAGATTGTTACCCAATGTTAGAGTTTCAAGAACACAAGGGGAAGGCAGATTCTTGATAAGTACACTGGGTATATCTAATATCTCGTTGTTATGTAAATTCAACACCCTCAAAGAACTGATGGGCTTGAACACGGTAGGATCAGAAAATGAGGTGATCCTATTGTAGGAAAGGTTGATGGTTTGCAGATTGGCCGTATCATTGAATGATCCAGGTTCAACATTTATGATATTATTGTGACTGAGATCCAAGTTCGTGAGTAACTTGAGTCCTTTAAATGCATCCTTGCTAAGGGTTGTGATGTTGTTGAAGCTGGCATTAAGTGTCAGCAACTTGCCTTGATTCTCAAAGTTGTGTGCTTTGAGCGAGTTTATTTTATTGTTTGACACATCCAACTTCCGCAAACTCGTATAGAAGGTGAGGGTGTAGTCGACATTCGCTATCCTGTTTTCTTGGAGCTCTATGACTTCCAAATCTGGGTTAAGCTGAATGGGGACGACCTCGAGACCAGCGCCGACGCAGGAGGCTGCCAGAGCATCGTCCCTGCATGTGCACTTGGAAGGGCAGATGCACCGGGCAGGAGCAAGCAACAACAGCACTAACCACAAGTGTGTAAACCCTGCTCCATCATCCATTCCAACCAGTCGAGTCTTGTCACCATCAGATCTGCAACATTCAATGCTTGAATGAAGCAAATGCTTTTGATATGGTGGTGAAGTAGTCAAATGAATATATATTGTTGCAGAATAAGATGGTTATAAAAGCCATATATGCCATAGTAAAAAAGCATGCGAAGGTGAAGTATTGGACATGCAGTAAGGTAAGCAGTATCAAACAGAAATATTATTTTATAAAACTAAAAACAAATTATATTAATATTAACGCATACAAGTCCTATTGAAATAGCAAGCAAGTCATTTCATATCTACATGCTTGAAATTTAAATTAAATATTTCTACAACAAAGGCTAACACAAAGCAATAATTTGAATCTTTTGTAATTATAAAAATGGAATATAGGATTACCACTAAATATGGACTGCGTCAAACTACTTGCTGTAAGATAAAACGCAAGATTTCCAGATACAATCTAAGTATATTGCAAATAGTGGAATGAATAAACCAACTTAGGACGAGATGTTTTCCTAACCCACTGTGTTAAGAGACCTCACCCACCTATAGGTTGATCCTACTTCGGTGATACGGCTAGTCAAATATTAGTTTAATACGAACTAAAGTGTTGAACTTGTAACAAGGAGATATGTGCCTAGATAATAATCGAATGAGTATGCGATAGCTAAGGCAGTTAGGAGGGACGTGTTTACCAGCTGGTCCAACTTGCCATCAACTTAGTCGCTAACTACCCAAGCACTAACTCTCCTATCCAAAGTAATGGAATTTCCCTTGCTTACAACCAAGAGCGCAAATGATCTCGTTTCCAAAGTATCAAAACGAGTATGCTCTAGTTCTCGAGTCTAGGGCTAATGTATAGGGGAAACTACCTATAAGTAACAGGTTAGGACGTTATACTAGTCAATTATATTCGAAACCCATCTTGAGTTCTCAAGGACTAGACTGATGAAAAATAAATGATACATAAACCTTATTTATAAATTAAGCAAACCCTGAGGCTTTGGACAATTTTCCAAGATGTTTCATTATTTAAATTTTTGTTGAACCCATCTAGCCCTAACCAGATATCAATCCTTCCATTACAAACTCTCTAACCACTCAAACCCATTAGTTTCTAATCTTGCTTCCTCTTTTATTCCGGACAATCCTCTGAGGCGTCTGAAAAAAAGATGGCCTCGAGACCTTATATTGTAAAAATGTTTTTAGAGTGCTACCATTGTGTAGTTTCTCTACATGCTTGTACCAACCAAATTTACTTGATGTATTTATGTACAGTTGTAAATATCAATAAATAAATTTTTAAAAAAATTGTTGTTGTATATATTCATGGGAGAAGATCCCACAACAATAACAAAACTTTTTCACTTTCTAAAAATCATTAATATTTATGATCACATATAGCCTAACTGTCCATGGATAAGTGGATGCAAAATTTAATATAGTAATTTACTAAATATGTAAAATTTAATTGCAACTTTGTAAAATGTAAATTGTAATTGTAAATATGTAATTTTAATTGTAAATATGAAATTTTCATTTGTAACTAGTAATTGTAATGTAATGCAACTTGTAATTGTAATTGTTAATTTATAACTGTTTCACTTTGTAATTATATGTAACTTTCTCATTTTGTAACTTTGTGAATATGTGAATTGTAACCTATTAACTTTGTAAATGGACCTAGTAGTCGAAACACTTAAATAAGTTATTAAGTAAATATATTCATGGTAGGTTTCTTTTCACTTTTTTTTTCTATAAAAAATTGTTTCCCTGGAAGTAGGTAGTACAGCTATTTTATAGTCAAAATAAGTAGCTTCAACAATCAAATTAAGGTTATATTTTTGGAAAACATATTTTTGACTGAAAATACTGCAGTGTGCAAAATACTAACATACATTAATAATTAAGGGAATCAATAACAAATTAGTCTTTAACATAGCAGGGATTTACGGTGTTTTAGTCTTTTTTTTGGAAAAAAAACTTCAAAATGCAAGCTAATCCTTCAAATTACATAAATATTTATTTAAGCGAGAAAACGAAGTATTATACTGCGAAACATTTTTTAATGAACACCCCTGTATAACGGAAACCTCTCATAATGGGCAATTTTATTAAACTGGCATAACAGGATAGATAATTGATACATTTGAACCCCTCTATACTGGAACCCGATGTGATTATTAATTGATTTCATATTAAACCATGCATTATACCATTTATCTCAAGTTTTTTCCAAATATTAATTAATCAAACATTTTCATTATTGAACTACTTAAAACGATACAATACTGAACTACACTAGATGTTACTTATGAAGACCTTCTATCTATTACAGTGACGAATATTTCAACATCTATGATTTACAGAGCCTTACAAATTTATTTTTACTAACTTATACAACATCAGATATAAATACTGATTGTCAAACATAGAAATCATCATCCAAATAAAGCAATTTCTTGGTGTTTAGTAGTAAGAAATGATTTTGAAAAATTCCTATTCTATATTTACATTATTTGTAACAATTGGTTATAATGCCCGAATATGCGAGGTTTCTTGGAAGTTGTTGTAAACGTGATATAGTGTACTTTGTGGGAAACAACTAGACAATATAAGGTTTTCAACAATCATCATTTATAATGAATATGTTAACAAAAAAAAAAAAAAAGAGAAGAAAATATTTGTCCTTAATCAGCTTGATTTAATTTTTAATTTTATAGAACCTGACAATTTTTGTGTTTCACATGAAATAGATGCACAAGATGATATAACTTTTGATAAATTTACTTAAAACGGGAAGAGGAAGCTTATGATGAGTCAAACAATATTTTATAAACACCAGAGATTGGAAAAAGGCATGAAACCCGCCTCTCTCACCCTCCATGATATCCTTACTTATCTGCCTTTCAAACAGACAATTATAGTGAGTAGGTTGGTCGATGTACGACATGTCACAATATCACAGGAGGACATCATAGGACAAAAAAAAGGAAATCCTTCCAGCCCAACCCAATATTGTTGTAGAAAAAGGAAATTTTGTCTCCGATAATTTTTTAAGTATATCCTTTTCCAAATAAAACTATTTTTTTTTTATACGTGCAGTTCAAGGAAAGTAGAAATGCGTTTTCTATAAAACGGTATTTGAAACGAAACATCCCTGAAATAATGATGTATTTTATTTAATTCATTTTTTTTTGACAGTTGCTTTTTTCGGACTCAGTTTATTATTATTTCATTTTTTTTTTTATATTAATCTCTTCCAACAGAAAAAATTAACTCTACTGTGAGTATCTGTTATATAGTAATTTCACTGAACATATATTTAAAATGCATCTTAAATAACGTGATTAAAAGTAAGATTATTTGTCAACATTTTTAGATGATCCGGGTTTAGAAAATGACGAATTTATATTGCAAACATATTTTTAAATATCTTTCACGATTTTAATCAATATTATACTAATTGTATTTTTCTTAAAGGCGTAATCATGTTATTGTTTAAAAATATTCATGACTGATGTGATAAAGGTAACATTAGACTGGATACGATTAAGTTTATTGTTAATAATTTTAATTGAGAGATATTTCAAAACTAGATTTAAAGAACAATGGATAAAACGAATTCTTAATTCGAAAGCTGCTCTTTCCTAAGAGACAAACGTTCAATTACAGAAAAGACAAAAGGAAACGTAGCCATTAGAAGGTCTAACGAACCAGCAGCAGGGGCAGATAAACCTCGAAAGAGAAAATTAAACGAAAGACTCTCCGAGGAACTATTAATTGGAGGTTCTTATTAGAGGTCGGCTCATCTGCTTAATAATGGTGTCCTGACAGTCCTCCGGGCTCTTTGTGGCCAGGAGGGGGAGCGAGGGGGTTCCTCCGGGGTAATGGGAACCCGCTGAAAGGGAGCCAGTCTCAGCAACTTTCGGGTTATGAATAATTACAAGAGCGGGTGTGGAGAGAGAATGCTCTGTGTCCCAAAGGGCTTCGTGATGAGGCCAATACTATGTTTATTAATGACGGCTTTAGGGAAGTCTCCTCTCGGGCCACAATCGGTCCAAGAACATTATCGCTTCTAGATCATCTGCTCCGGAGATGACTGGAATTCCAAATGACTTCCCTGGACTCCCGACTAGATCGGGGGGGACAAACTAGGGAGGGTTGTCTAAGCCTCCATTTTAATCATTCTCTTGGTATTAGACATTAAATTAACTAATTGATCATAAATGACCAGGAACAATTTTCAATCAGTATTAAAATAGGTATCGGAGTAGCTCAGTCAGTAAGGCGCAATGCTACCAACTCCCGATCCTGCTACTAATAGACACGGGTTCAAATCCGGTTTGTTAACTTTTAGGGGGGAGGGATGGAGGGAGGGGCGTTATCTACAGGCTACTACACCATGGTGGGGGAGGGGAGGAGGTCAAGTTTTCATTTCGTGGAACAGAAATAAAAGTTTTAGGTTGCAAAGAACCTATGCCTCAACTCTTAAGCTGAGCTACAAGAAGCCCAGGAAAATTATTGTATGTAGCGGCTCCGTTTTGAATTCGGCCTGGATGGGGGGAGAGAAATAAAGAGTTGACTTTATTTCGTTTAGGTATCATGAAAAGAAAAATCGTCCCTCTCACTATAGTCAGAATAGGATCGTAACCAGTAGATATTTATATGTGATATGTAGATATTAGTTATAAGACATTCCTAATAATTTCATTTATATTACTTTTACACCTCTTCTTAGATATCTTTGAAAGAGATAGAAATAATAAATTAATTTTTTTACCAAACTTTAATATATTGCTTAATTTTAATTACTTTCTTATATTCATTTCAACTAATTTATTAATTTTTCTATAATTGTGACATGAACACTTACAAGACAACTCCTACTGCCTATCTGAGATGCGTTATGTCCAAACGAAAAATTTTCGGTCCTATGAAAGAAATATTTTTATCCATCTATTTTAGCATATGTCTACAAACAAGTGCTGAAAAATAGAAAACACATCAATAGAAGAATTTTGATAATGTCGCAGAAGCTGATTTGGAACAGGAGAGAGAGATCACGTAGTGTGTTCATACTATTTATCCAGTCTGTGTACTCAAGAGCGTTCGATATCCTTGATGAACCACTACCTCAAAGATCTGCCCGTCCCAGGATTGGGTGGAAATGCCACGGGGGTTTTCGGCTCTGTTTGCTCAGAGTTGTTAATGCGTTAGCAAAGCAAACACGTTCTAATTTATAAGGTAATATGACAGGGTGATTGGGTTAATAGCTATCTTATTGCATCTCATTGGGTATCAAAATGAATTATTGAAACTAAACCCGTAAAATTAATAATAAGATCAATTTTCCTCAAAAGAATAATAAACTAATAATAAGTTAAAATATTGTGAGAAATAGGTTTTATGCAATTGCATTTTTTTTTTTTGGCTTATTTGATGATCAACGCACATATTCACATATTTGTATGATTTCAACAAAGTAAAAAAGAGAAATTAATATACTAAATTGGAGAAGAAATTGGATATTACGATTTTAATAAGTAATATTTAATATGTAATATGTATAGCAAATAGTCATATGTTTACTATTTTCAACGGCCAATAGCGAGTTTTTATAAACATTACTATAGCAACAAAAATGCTAATTAAATTCAGCTATTTACCACTATAATATATAGCCATCTAAGTGAACGTAATTTAAATGGGAATATTTTCATACTATACTTCCTTGCATTTTCTGCATTTACTATTTTTAGTCATTTTAGTGTTGTTTTTTTTATTATTCCCTTTTAAAATGTTAAATTTTAACGTTTTGTCTCTTTTTTTCCAGCTCAAAATGCAGATATA
>NW_027112649.1:70519-73400 GCF_000696795.3 Halyomorpha halys | reverse complement strand
AATACCCAGCCAGATTTTCAAATAAATTTTCGAAAGTATTTATATTTATTTAGAAAAATAAATGATTAAATAGTGGCTTTTTCATTTATTCATCAACTAGGGTGATAAATTTTTGATCTATTAAGTGGGCCAAAGTTATTGGCTCATATTGTTTAATAATTTTAAAGAAAATGTACAAATTATGACGCAAAGGATCCACTTCGAGGATTATTGAAACAAAAAAAAACATATAAAGTTTCTAAAATAGCAGTAATTGAGGTACGAAGTGTTGCCACATCCACCTTATTCACCTGTTTTGGCACCATCAGACTTTCATCTCTTCTCCAAGCTGAAAATTTTCCTAGGTGGATGGAGATTTCCTACAACTGAAGAACTGACAGCCTAATTGGAGAGGTATTTTGCAGGAGTGGAGGAATCTCATTTTCGAGATGGGATCAAAGCATTGAAACATAGCTGGACCAAATGCATTAGTCTGCACGGAGACTATTTTAAAAAATAAAAGGAGCTCCGAGGTAAGATACTTCTTTCCAGTACATTCTGAGAACATTTCAACCACCCTCGTACCATTTAACTATTTGTATTTGACAATGTTTATTAAATTCCAACCGTTGTCATTAATTAATAAAGACATCAGAAAATGTACACAAATCGCAAGACAGTAAATAATGGCACGACCAATACCAATTTTAACCGACAGAAATGAAAATAAAATTCGTAGACGATGCAAGCAATGATGGTTACATTCATAAACACAGAATTTAACATAAACTATTTATTCGATAAATTATTTAAAAAAAATCAAATAAAACTATTTAAAAGTCTTTTAAATTAAAAATTAATTAAAAAGTGTTCATATTTCATAATTTGTGTGACTTAAAGTCTTAATCATGCCTGAATTGGTAGAAAGTTGACTGATAAATTAGTCCTGCCAGTTAGAAACTTTTTTCCTTTTTTTTTTATCAATAATCCTCGAAGTACAAAGTACAAAGTATGACGCAAAGGGACCCTTGCGTCATACTTTGTACTTTTTCTTAATATTCAAAAATATGGGCTAATAACTTTGGCCCACATAGTGGATCAAAAATTTATCTTCCTAGAGGATGAATAAATGAAAAAGCTACTGTACTGCTATCAATTTAATTATTATTTAATTATTTATAGTATTATATATATAGTATATTAATTATATACAGTATTTAATTATTTTATTTTTTTAAAAGTGGAGCTAACATTTTTAAATACTTTCGAAAATTCATTTGTAACATCTGGATGAGCATTAATAAATAGTGTTTAAGACTGATTTAAAAAAATATAAATATCTGCATATCAAGCTAGAAGAAGAAAGACAAAACGTAACTTAATTTAAAATTTTAAAAGGCAATAAAAAAAAAATAGTAAATGCAGTTAATGGAAGAAACTAAAGTATCATAATATTCTCATTTAAATTACGTTCACTTAGATGTCTATATATTACATGGGTAAATAGCTAAATGTAATTAACATTTTTGTAAGAATAGCAATGTTTATAAAATTTCGCTATAGGTTGTTGAAAATAGTAAACATTAAATTCATAATAATACTTTAACAATTTCACTCTCAGCGTAAGCATTTTTTTATGTCTAGCAGTCCAGGGACAGTAAGCAAAAAGAAAAAATATATATAGGCATGCTCAGTAATTGCCTCATTGGATTATAGATATTCATATCAAAGCTAGCTTCAAATTTTATAAAGAAAGAAGAGATATTAGTTTGATTTGTAAAAGAATATTAAGCTCACCAAAAAAGAACTTTAAAAATAAAATCTCATGAGGATAAATCTTTTGAGGAAAATAGTAAATTAAACCGGTTTGTAAATTAGACAATTACTTGGGGCAGAGGATAATGATAATAAACGACACCGAGTAATGGGAACCAATGAAGGCTTGGGATTATACTATTTGGAGGGGGTTCCCCGCAGGGGAAACGGTAATGAAGTCATCCTCACCATGGGGATGGGGTGAGGATTGCGGGTCGTCTTCCAGGATCAGGGGAAATCTACAACGGTTATAGGCAGGGGTGTGAGTGTACAACGGCTCTGAAGCTGCCATGTTTCGATTCAGAGGGCTTTAATATACACCCTTCTGATAGATCACTAGTACAGTAAAGTTAGTCCGTATTATTTTTTTTTCACAAAATGTCTAGGATATGTCGCGAAATGGTTATAGCATAGTTACAAAAATTTGGAGGCAGATTAGAGTTAGATATCATACTTAAAGCGGAAGAATCTATGACATATTATGTACAATTACTAACTACAGACTACTATGCACAACTTGTCTCCTACAGTTCTCTACAACAACTCGGACTACAGTTATTGACCTGATTCTTTGAGAAGGTTATTTGCTACTATTTGTGAGATAAATATTTAAAATATTTATTTTAAACACATACATAAATCAATCAAAATGAAGGTATTTATAAAGCCAGAAGTTACTATACAATAACTCATGCTAGAGGTCATGTTATATCAAGACATCCAGCTATGAATTAAAATGAAACTTGTGGTCACAAATGTTTCTCATTTTTTTTTAATAACATTGTAAATTTTTATTTTAAGATCCTGAATAATTTTCGGACTACTAAGTTTAAAAATTATATGGAAAAATACATTTCGGCATTACCAAAAACAGCAGAACTCTTAAAAAAACAAAGTTTTAACTCCGAATTTGATCGTATCACTATGATTTTGTTCATCATTATGTTCTGAAAGCTCTACAGAACAAGAAAAAAAATGTTTAGAAACATATAGAGGGAACATAGAGGGAAGGAGGGAGAGAAAGTAAGGGAGGGGGAAGGAGGAGAGAGAGAGAGAGAGAGAGAGAGAGAGAGAGAGAGAGAGAGAG
>NW_027112649.1:55014-70469 GCF_000696795.3 Halyomorpha halys | reverse complement strand
GAGAGAGAGAGAGAGAGAGAGAGAGAGAGAGAGATGGGGGTTTGACGACAGAGAGCTTGGTCATTAGTCCTATTTATACAGGCCAAACAGGACGGCTTCCATAATAAGATTATGTTAATATCAAATAATTACCGACACTCTTGGCCTATAATTGTTTTCCAGGCCCTCCCGTTGAATTTTAATGCACCCTGGAGGAGTTCCGCCCTTCTCGGGCAGATTTTATTAATTGAAAGGGCTTGGTTTACCTTTCTGGCGGGGAGTGAAGTCTTTGTCGGAAGTTTAAAGTCATTTAGAAGGTTCAAACTCCCTTGTTAAACATCTGGTTCGAATGTTAACTTTTAATGCAGTTAAGAAAGGGGAATAACAGTTTGAGAAGTTATTTTATGATTTTTTTTATTATTATGTATTTATAATTTTTAAAAATCATCAGTCAATTATTCAGATCAGCATAGCTTCCACACATTGTTTTAAACTTTTTTTTAATCACATTATTAAGTTTCTATTACAGGAAATTTATCATTTTTCTTAATATTTCAAGTTCATACGTTATTATCTTAAATCAACATAAATGATTTGTTGTTTGAGAATAAAATATACTGGATGATCCGTCGTTAAAATATAACTATACCCATACAAATATTTTTCACGTAGGTGAGCGAGAGTTTTCTATTGATTCTGTTGAAATTAGAAGCTAATAAACAATTTTCCTCTTAATTTAAGTTTAAACCTAGGAGCTGACAGAATCTGATTAAATCTAGATGGGATTACTGAGTATCAACCTGGTGCTATTATTTAATTTCAAACATTTCGAATCCATCCTGAGCCTAATAATATACCTTGTATTTTGAACAACCATAGTTTCTATACTTTTTGATAACGCATTGCAGGAAAATTATGCAAAGGAACGTTCCCAAGATATTATCGAGAGAGAGAAAGCAAACCTCATCACTGACTATAACCTTCATTTTGAAAAAAAACTAATGTTTTTACATTCACAATACTATTTAATTGAAATTATTAGAAGAGAGGCAGATCCGAAAATATGTATCTATACTCTGCTAATTTATGTGTGTGTGTGCGTTTATGTCTATTAAGGACATTATATGTATTAAGATTCTATTTTGATGGTTGTAAATATCTAATTTTTTTTTCAGATTGTTTTTATTTTGGAATCTCAAATTTAAAATTGACCCTTCCTAAAAGAATAACTAATACTTTTTTTTAATGTTTGTTTATTTAATGTTTAATGTTAGTCAACTACCCCGAATATATTGATATTATATATACTTAATCCTAGGAGCCGGTTTCGAATCCGGTTGTGACAGATATTTATTTTCCTTGTTAATGCGGTCGTGAATCAGATCAGTGGACTCGAAAGTCCACTGGGATCCAACTAGTCTCAAAAAATGGGTACTCTTAATTGGGAAAAAATCTGGCGGTGAAGCGTAATTTTGAAAAAATCACCTCCTTGCACAACCGTTGGTCTAGTAACAGTACTTCCTTACATAGTACTGTACCCCTGACCCTCCATGGGTATAGTGGTGGTGATTTATTTTTTTTACTATATATATATATTTATCGTATATTTATATAGGGACTATATATTTGTATCCATATATTGTTTAATTAGAACAAATAGAAATTGTATGATTTGGTGATCAAATTTTCTTGTAAAACAAAAACGTGTCTAGTTGAAATTAAAATTACAATACAAAATAAACAACATCGTTAAAATAGCAAGAAAAGCATTTACCGATACAACCCAAGAAGGGGTTCAGTACTTGAAAAAAACAAGTTCCTTGAACTACAGCTGTGCGAGGAGGTGATTAATCATGATCACGCTCTGCCATCAGGTTGTCCCCCTAATTAAGTGTTCTCAGTTGAGTACTGTATTGAAACTGGGTATGCCCTCCTGGGGATATTTTAACCCACAGGGTTGACTCACGGGTAGATTGAAAGAATAGGTAATTATCTTCCACTGCCTGGTTCGAGCCCACGAGCACAGAAAATCCATTGAAATCGTTATGAGACCTAGATATTCAGAGAATTAGTCAAAAAGGGGAAATTGTCTGTTTGAATCATATGCTCCTCATGCAAAATAATAATTAAGTCATAAGAAACATTTGAAAGGAAAAAGTTATCATATAAATAAAATATTATTAATATTTTGGCCACTTGAGGTACTTAATAACTTGTAATTATTACAGAGGAAATATATGTTATGCCGGGTAATTTAAAATGGAAAAGGCGTATTCCTGACAGTTTACCCTCCATCAATTCCACACTTTCAATTAATATATTTAATATTATACAAAAGAGAATTGAAACATAGATGTATTCAGGAAAAAGAGAATATCTAAAATAGCATTGTAAAGAGCCAAAGGCTTTCAGGCTAACTTTAACTAATTAATTATTCACCGTTGAAACTCTCATCGGGCAGAGACATACATTTGACTCAGCTATTTACGATCGGGATAGGGCTTTGAATATTTTAATGCCGAAAGAATAGCGTATTGTATATTTAAACTGGTCTCTTTATGAAGGCTCTTCGGTGAACTCTTTGATAAAACAAAAAGAACCGTTTAAAAGCAGTGTTACAATGAAATACAAAAACTTTGGGAAATGGGGGAAAAATTTTTTTTATTTATTTGTTGATATTTACAACTGTATAAAAAAATACAACCAGTAAATTTGATCATAATGATATGATACAGGATGTAGAGAAACTACCCAGTAGTAGAACTCTAAAAACAGTTTACAATATAAGGTCACGAGGCCATCTTCTTTTCAGGCGCCTTGGAGGATTGCCAGGAATGGAAGAGGAAGCAAGGTTAGAAACTAGTGGGTTTGGGTGGTTAGGGAGTTTATGGAAGGAATAATATCGGGTTCGGGCTAGATAGAGAGATGGGACGGTAAGAGGATGGGTGTTCTGGCGGCTTTTGGGGTTTGGGGATCATTTTGAAAAATGAATTCTGGTTTTTGGTATATGAACCGAGAGAGAGTAAAGCCGCGTTCTTTTATAGATCAGCTCTGCGTTTATCTCGTCGTTAAATCGTTAAAATATATGTATAAAAGTGATTATTAATAAGATGGTGTAGTTTTTATTGAAAAAGACGCATATAAATTTTGATTGAGTTGAGAGAAAAAAAAGATACGAGGAGGCAATGGAAAAGTATTTCACAGTAAGTTGCCAATCCTTATCTCTTAATATCAGCAAACAACATCCCGTCATCCTGGGGGATAGAACGGTGAGCCGTTACATACCTCATTTTGGGGTCAGGGTTAGTATAATCAGCAGTTTTTGTTATTATCAACAGTCTAAAGAATTTTTACATTAATTAATATGGTTGTCACTAATAAAGATTTATTTGAGGTTATAAACCGGGCACGTATTGATTGAGTGATTATCGAAAAAATAAGTAAGTGACATTTATGAAAAAAAAATTTACTTTTCTATTACTATATAAATTCGTATTTTAGGGTTTGTCGAGGTGGGAATTAGAAATATAAATTTCGTTTCAGAGAAAATACAACAGTTTACAAAAGACGACGGAGCCTCATTTTAATTGGGAAAGATCAGGTGGTTTCGGCTTTAGCCTTTCGGATCGGACGTTCCTATATCATTACATTTTTCTCCTTTAGTTGTTCATAAAATTCCCTAATATTTTGTATTCAGACATTGTTTATTATAACTATGAGCACTATTAATTTTTTTTCAAATAAACCAAATTAAAGGTATTTTAGAAGAATATTTAAAAAATTTCAGTCGTCAGACATATTAAAGAGCATTTAATTTTTCACTGACATACCGTGTTAATTCAAAATTGTTAGAGCTGTTTTCGAGAAAAATCGACTCCAAAATATGGCATTGTCGTAGCATTTTTGGCAGCCGATTTTATTGAAAAAGTAGCTTTAACATCACATTGTAGTCGCCTGTTCCGGAAAAAGTGTGCTAACAATATTGCCTATAACATCTGGTCTCGTGGGGAGGTGCTCCAAAATTTAATTAGATTTATTAAGAGCTATTTATTGAGGCTTACATAAACCTCATCCCAGACTTCGATCCTGCACCGTCATTTACTTCTTAGCACTCCGGAGATTCCTTCTAAAATTCTTGAACTGATAACGGTGGTCCCGTAGAGAAGAAAGAACAGGCGTAATTGTTTTAGTGGGTAAATATGGCTACGTAGGGCCTATTAGCGAATTTATGAAGATGTCCACCGATCATCATAAATAATAAAAAACAAAACTAAGTTATTTTGAGAAACTTAGTTATTTGCAATCACGTGATCTAAGAACGTGTATTTCCATCGAAATTTAACATGATCACAATGTATTCCATATCTAAGTAAGTAAAAATAAAATTTCACATGGGAGAATTGCATAAAAATAAATTCAAATTTTAGTAAAAAGTTGAAACAGAGGTATTATTTCTTTATCAGGGAAAAATGATATTTGGAAATAAACTGAATATAATTGAGCCGTAGAATTTTTTATTTGTAAAAAACCTTTAGTTTTAAGAATTTGTTAAGTATTAAATTTTGATAGAAAACTCCTCAGATATTTAATATATTTACTGACATATAACTAAATTTGAATGGAACTGAACTATAACATACTAAGTAGTTGGAACGTCATGAGGACCGCTAACCTATAAAAGAGTAGTATCGGAGATCAATGAAGCGAATATATTTGCCTGAAGCCACTTGTTGCTAGTGCGGGGGGCACATATGCGTAGGGCATTCCAAACAGTCAATTATGGGTTCCATATTGCTCATATTAGTCCACTCATCCTCGGCAGGATTACTGGCCCGTATTAACCCTCCATTCCTAAAGTGATTTCCATCTACCTTAGGATTTTTCATTTCGCAGAGCTATCCGAGACCACTTGGGGGAAAACCTGTGGAAACTCATTTTCCGGCAAGTGCTGGGTATAACTTTTAATTGTTATTGGGATCGAGTTATTTTGAAAGTGGGACGACCGGCACAATTATGGCGTAGGGGTGGGGGTTATTTCATCCCATAGGGGCTTCTCAACGAGCTAGGATATGGCCTCAGCGTATTAAGTAAACAGATTGAAATGAGTAAAGTTTTTATCGCCAAACTTCAACGGATGGTGGTCAATTAGTGATTCTGATTTCGTTAAAAACCTCGGAGATTTTACTTTATGCTACCATCAATCAGCTATTTCCAAAAAATCTATTTATCCTGATCTAATCGACTAATTCCTTAGTATAATCGTTTTTCATTATTTTCCTTATATATTTCTTTGTTTATCTACAAATAAAGTAGTAATCTGTAATTAGTTAGTTATTACTTATTATTCTTAAATGTAGCAATATAACGATAAAACTTACATATTTTGTTAGTACTATGCACGTAAGTAGCATACTATAACTTCCCCAATTTTTTTTTTATCATATATATATATATATATATATATCACAGAGGCCCTCCGGTACTCCTCTCGGTGGCCTACAAGAGGTGACCTCCAAATAGGGTTCAGAACACGACTAAACTAGATCGTCATCTTGAAAAAAAAACACGATGTAGATTAAATCAAGATATGCACGCCTTATTTGTCGATTTCAAAGCAGCCTATGATTCCGTAGATAGAAACAGTTTTAGGAAGATCATGACTGAGATTGGTAATTCCCGAGAAGATGGTTAGACTGACAAAAGCGGGGTAAGACAGAATCAAGGAAGATGCAAAAGAGCTGCAAAAGGTCTATAGAGACAACAGAAAATGACAATATATATGAATTGAATTTTCCTGAAGTTATCCTTTCTCTGGGAATTTTTATTAGGTTACTGATTTTTGGTTTGGGAAAAAAATAATACAATTTTAATGTTTTTTAGAGACTTTTGCCGGTTATCTACTTGGCCCTACATAAGTTTTATCAGATTCCAATATTTTCGCTTACTCATTCCTCGGCCCACCGATATTTCGAAAACAGCGTTCGATTCGGTCTAAATTTGTAGGTAAGTTGGTGCTAAAGTGAAAATACTCCAATATTAATTGTATCAAATACTATTTTCGCTTCACGATACGCAAAATATTTTTCTTTATACACATGCTTCAGAAATGACTCTTACTGTATATTTTATAATATGAAAAAATGGGATGTTATAACTACAATAAACATTTGAAATAATTTAGGTACAGAAACGATGAAAACAAATATTACCATTGTTAATTTATATGCAGCCTACAACTGTAAAACAAAAGGAATTTCTTCGAATTAAAACAAATTAGTTTATGATTAAATATACAGCTAATAAAAAATATTTCTGTTTTATTTTTAAAATATTACATCCGACAAACCGATGGAAACTCTATAGAAATAGCTGGAAAACATAATATGTCCCAGATTACACAGAATGTCAGCCATGCACTAAGTAATAAAGAGATACCCATGAAACTCCAAAACATTAATTTTCAAAGGGATATGACAGTCGAATTTCCAGGAATATGTTCCCTATTCAATACTTTCAGCAATTCCATGTTCCATACACATAGGTAGTTTATTACAGCATTCACAGTGTCACCCATGTGTATATCTACATTATAATTTATTTTTATACTGGAATAAATCATTAGAGAACATTTAATTGATTTAGAATTATTCATAGTAATTTGTATCTCCAAACTTTATTATAGTTTTTCGAGGAAAATATTAATTAAAACTCATGAAGGATACGGTTTCGTATTTATTTTATTGTTTTGTTTTTCAAATAATTAGTGCTGAAAAATTAATTAATCAAAATAATTATACATTATTTTGTATTTAAATAAATATAAATATTTTTATCCATTTTTGTCACAACACATTTTATTTTTGTTACAAGGTCGACGTTTCGGCCATCCTCAGGAACAATCTACTACAAAACAGCTGTTATTACATGTATGATCCTCAATAATTAAAAATACTTAACAATATTATTTATAATTTATCTTACTTTAATACAATTTTTAAACCAAATGATTTAAAAACTCAACTTCATGCAGGCTATTCTGCCCAGGTCAATACTACTATTTCTATGAAACATTAAAATTTAGGTAAACATATTTTTTGTTAATAAGTATATCCTAATTTCTGTTTAATTACCTAATTAGTCAATATTCACATTAAAAACAAAATTTAAAGTTCATTTATCACAGTCACTGTTTGTTAAAACTTTATCACAACAATGCTTGTAACCTTCCTCCACTCAGTTTAAGCATTAAAATTATTTATTATAACAATATTTTATTTTAACTTTCCTCTTTTTTTTTCTCCATTAGTAAAATTTCCATCAAGGCTGATTATAATTATCCACATTTAATTTATCCCATATTTTTCATAAATTAATTTTACTTAATATCTCTGCATAGTGCTGGTTTAAATTTTTTGTATCTGTTTTGAAATTCAATGTAAAATCTTTGTATTTTCAAAATCAAAAAAGTGTTTTTGGTTCCATGCTGTACTAGTGCCGTTTTATTTGGATCCTTTTCCTTGTTTTTCAAATCAATATTGTGTTGATAAAAATTCTGTCACCCAATAATTGCAATAATTTTAATGCTTAAACTGAGTGGAGGAAGGTTACAAGCATTGTTGCAATAAAGTTTTAACAAATAGTGACTGTGATAAATGAATTTTAAATTTTTTTTAATGTGAATATTGACTAATTAGACATAATGTAGGATATACTTATTAACAAAAAATATGTTTACCTAATTTTTAATGTTTCATAGTAATTGTTGTTTTGACCTGGGCAGAATAGCCTGCATGAAGTTAAGTTTTTAAATCATTTAGTTTAAAAATTGTATTAAAGTAAGATAAATTATAAATAATATTGTTACGTATTTTGAATTGTTGAGGATCATACATGTAATAAAAGCTGTATTGTAGTAGATTGTCCCTGAGGATGGCCGGATTGGCCGAAACTTCGGACTTGTAACAAAAATAAAATGTGTTGAGACTGGAAGAAAATGGATAAAAAGTAAGTTATTTATTTAAACAACATTAACCAGTCTCAAGAAAATATATAAGATTATAAATAAAATTATTTTGTATGTTTGAAACTGCACAAACTAAAACAAATTAATAATTAAATAATTTTAAATGAATACTGAACTAAATTAAAATATATTTATATGACACAATACGGAGAAGTCAGCTAAAAGATATAAGATTATGATTCATATTATACATAAAATTATTTTTAACATTAAAAAATGTTTACCAAAACCGATTAAAGATTTTTTTTGCTATAACGTGTTTGATTATAAGATGAAATAGTTTATTAATTTAGTGTCATACTTGGAGCTCAATGAGGAAAAGATTGTTTTAACTATTGAAAAGTTCTAGCATGGACAAATTGATTTCAATGTTAAAGTAAAATAATAGCAAAAATATATATATTTTTTTTAAGATTTAGAATAAAATTATGTAGTTTTAGTGAAAATCTCTCTTGGCTATGGAATACGCGACAAGCATGATACTCATCAAGTTACACCAAACAGCCTATAGAGCTTATAGTTGTAGCACCCTTCCAATTAATTGACTAAGCAAACTCTGAGGGAAAACTCTCAAGTAATAACACTGTCCCCAGAAATGGAATTAAAAACAACAGATGAAAAAGATACAACACTGTAAATAGCGAATTTCTTATTGGAACAGAGCCTATAAATTTAAATTAGGATCATTCTAGACCCTTCCTAAGAGAGATTGGATTAATTTATTATTAACTGTTTGTACTGAAACAATTCCCGGTTAGCCGAAGAAAATTAAAACTGAACAAGCAAAGAGAGGGGAAACCTTGGCTGCTTCTGTTTGCAGCCGGAGCAAATTAGCAGCGATTATTTGTAGGCGAGGAATTGCCAGCAGGGAGGAACTGCTGGCAAACAGTCCCCGGCTCAGGACTTTATTATTGTTCGCGGCATTAATATTACCGCAAACAGTGTCTTCAGTCGTCTCAAATATGTATAATAAGGAAGGAATGTAACTCCAATATCTTGAGAAATATCACAAGAGACTAGTGAAAAATGGTGCTAGATACTGATACTATTCATTAAGGCTACCGTCGAGAACTAATAATTTGCAATATATTTTTAAGATTTACCATTGTAATGTTTTTGTTTGAATGAGAATATTTAGATCATTTGTATGTTACTCCTTACTATTTTTCTCATTTAAGTCTTTAAAACCAAAAAACTACCTATGTCCTTGACCTCCTCATTCTACAATCATTCATTAAATCATCATCTCTTTTTGCCAATCCTCATCCGTTCCTTCTTTAAAACATCTATTCCTTTACCTACTACATAATTATTCATGGATTTTTCATATATCATTATATAATGTCAATATCACTTATCACGCTAAATTGTGATTTCAACATAAATACCACAACTTTGGAAACATTTGCAAGACAATTAATTATAGAGTTTGAACCATGTACTTATTGGATTACTGATTTAATACATTGAATGTTTGAAAGTGGTTTATATTATTATATCAACTTCTTGATATAGTTAATGAGGTTAATAGAAAAGGAAAAACAATTTGTAGAATAGTTTTGTATTGAAATTATGTGATTTATATAATAAATGGGCAATTATCCTGCAAAAAAGACGATTTACTGAATTATGACATAAATGATCAAGGATGTCTCCGTGAGAATGACCTAAGGGCCGAAACGTTGAAGGTTTGTTAAAATAAAATGTTGAGAGTAAAAATGGATCATTGAAGTTTGTGTTAATAAACATGTTTTTTTTTGTTTTTTTTATTCATTTATTTATTTTATTTAATTCTAGTATGCATGAGACCATTCACCACTATTACCTATTGCCCACAACTGTGTGGCAGATTGTAATATCTATCAATAACTAAAAAGTACTATACCTCAAAAAAAAAAAAATAATAATAAAGATATGTTGAATCTTGAAGGAACTCTTGTCCCAGAATAATTTATTTTTCCATTTCATTTCACATATCCATAATTCTATATTTATTCCTTAATTAAAATATTTAATAATGTACACTTCTTGAAAATATTTTTATTTCACTATCGCTCTGAACTGTTTGGACTCCCCCTAACTTTTATCCATTTAAAGCATTGTCTATTATTATTTTCATGTTATTTATTTGGTTTGTAGTCGCCTTTTTTCTTAAGCTTCGTTATAACTAAGTATTATTTGTTATAAAATATTATCAGTTTCATGTTTTAATTTTTATTTCATTTCTTAAAGAATTTTTTTTATGATTAAATGACAATAGTGACTGTAATTGTTTTATTATATCTACATGATTTATATTCATGTTTTATGTGTTAACAGTACTGCTAATATACTTTTTAAATAGGTAGACCTCTTTTAATCTTCTATTTGTGATTTAAAAAAAAATATATCATTAGCATCCAATTTAACCAATTTTGCTCCAAATAACTAATAAAATATAAGTTAAAAAATAAAACATTTGTATGGACTACACAAATGAATGGAACTATTTATACGATATAAAATGACTAAGGACTTTTCAGTCTGAGATATCGAGAATTATTGCACAACTAGCAAAGCACGTTGAAATCACCGTTCAAAATGAACTTTCCAATTTGCCACCGATAACGAACGTTATCATGAAATATTTCCACCTTAATTTGACGGACTCTTGATCAAACTAGTAGGAAATATGCCGCCTCACTTCTTAATCAAATAATGTTCCTAAAAGAAACTTTACTTAAGAGTTGAAAATGTGAAATAAGAACATTTTTTTTCTCTTTCTCTCTTTTCATAATATTTTTTTTTAAACTTTATTTAATTGATAGATATCACAATCTGCCACACTATTGTTGGAAATAGGCAATAGTGATGAATGATCGCATTCATACTAAAATGAAATAATATAAGAATGAAAATAAATAAATAAATGAAAAAAAAAGTACATAAACATAAGTAAAATCTCTTTTAAAATATATACAAACAGAAGGTTAAAGAAAATGAACATAATCAAACTATGTGTATGAAAAAATAAATAAATAAAATAATATAATCTCTAGGTACATTTACACTCTTTTATCATATATATTTATGTATTAATGAAATATGTACAATATTTACACAATCGACCTGAGAATCTTTGAGCCCACTCTATCCCTACGTGTGAAAGGTAGAGCAGATCTGCAGCAAAAGATCCCAGCGCATCCCTCTCGCCACATCACTGGTAGTAAGCCAGTGGAGGCTGAGCAAGTGCGCTAAACTTTATATTATTAATATAAAATCTTTTCTTCCTAAGTTCCTCCATTTCGAAGATAATCTAGTGTATTTACGAAGAATAGTTTTCTGAATCAGCGGTACCATTATATTTTCTACGATTAAAAATCTTAGCTTATGATTTGAGATTAAATATTCTAACATAATAAATATAATTTCCTGTTTTATAACTGAAGATTAGAATATGCAGAATATTTAAATTGAGTGGAAACTCTCCGCTAACTTGAACCAGCAATATTTAAGAAAATGTTTTTCCCATTTCAATCAAACACAGATAGGCCTACCGCTTGTAAGAACTTGTTGGAGGAGGAGGGGATGAGATCCACTCCAAACTACGAACTCATCAGAAAACCTTACATAGGAAGCACAAACACAACCACCGATCCAAACTGGGAACGGAACAAGCCGGGAATTTTGATGGGCCAGCGCCTGTAGCAACTCCATCCAGGGCAAACTTCCCTCCGATCGGGGAACTGGGGAGGAGTTAATAAAAGTCTTCAATTGGCCGCGATAAATCCCCCCTCCTCCTCCCTACCGAAATTAGGGAGGAATAATGAATGGCTCTGGAGTTGCGTTCAAGTTCTGAATAAGTGCTAGGATCCATTTTCCGCACTGTCTTTAATAATTATAATTTTATACTCAAATACGCATCGTTCTGTGAGTAAAATGTAGCTCATAATTATGAGACTTTAAATTTTAGCTGATGCCTGATGAAGGAAACTCTCATATATGTAATAAAAAAACTACTAGAAATGACCGGAATAGTAACTAAATAGAAACAAACAAATGCTGTTAAAATGTATTCCATAATTTTAAGATATTAGCATTCTTAATTCCATAATAAAGGATTACAACAAAGTTTTGAGGTTCCAAAATTAAATACTATGCTATGTCCTATAAAGTAAGCGCTACCGTATGTTATATCAAATTATAATATCTTAACCAATTATTAAAATTGGTTAACAGTCTTAAATTTATATAATTTAAAATGAACTTTTTTATTTTAAAAATTTGTGATTTTACGTTATAATCCAAAATCTAGTAAAAATTAAACAAAACGCCACTTTGTATTTTATCAAAATTAAAACAACTAACAAAGAGACGTCACCTAACCAAAAAAGAATTAATAGTATTTAAATATAATAATAGTAGTAGGAAATACCAAATTATAATAACTAACCAACATATCTAAATACCTAGATCATAATCAATAAGTATAAATAATTAAGGGACTAACCGTTAATATATTGGAAAGTGTAACTCTTGAACTTAATTAGAACAAACAGTATAAAAGGAAGCTGTATACAGAATATTGTGTTAATCCATTTTTAGCCTGTAACGTAAGCTCTAGTCATTAAAATACAAAAATAAGAACTATTCTACTCATTTTGTACAACTATGGAGGCTATATTTTACCTCCAAAATAGATTTTTAAGTAGTACATAAAAAATCATAAAGATCGTTTTTTCACTCCCTGGCTATGTCTGGCCCTATGTAAGACTCTTTAAAGATTCGAGTTCCATCTACAATTGATTGTTTGTTTTTATTCAATAATTGAATATAGGCAGTTATTACAGAAGGAATCCTTTACAAAAATACGCCTCATTTTATTATAGTCCGTAAAATATAAATAAGAGATAAAATATAAACTGTACATCCAGACGTTTTTCGAGTAGATTTTTAAAGCGATTCTTTCACTAGACTATTATTTTTTGCAAGGTTTTTCTTTCAGGAACTTTATCATGTATAAACGAATTTCAGTAATTAAATAAAAAATAAACCTTGAAAATCTCACTCCCTCATTCATTTCTTCCAAGTTTTTCAATAATGAGGATAATTATTCTTGCATTAATATTACACAGTTTTTTTAAATATTTTTTTCACCTACCAAAATATATTTGTTTTCATTTCCTTACTCAAACTATTCACTTTTCATTCCCTCATTTTAACATTTTCTGAATGATTAAAGGTACACACGTGAGGCCAATACAAAACAAGTAACGGTACTATGTCACTGTAGGTATGAACTTTGCAGCTTGAAATTATGACCTTTATGATTATACCTGATAGATATTCCGCACTTCAACGCAGAGAGTAATTGAATATTATGTTACACAGCAGAAATCCATTTACCAATATACCTATAGTGCTAATATTAATAGAGTAGGGACTTAGTACAGGAACTAGGCTGCGGTCCACATCCTGTGTGCTATGTTCGGTGCCTTGCAGTCACCGTAGCCGCAGGCCTGCAATACTGTTCAGTCTTTCCGGCTAAATAGCTCATTATACTGAAGGCGGTGTTCAAAGTGGGTATTTCAGGAATATTATATAATATTATATTATAATGGCTCAGTAATATAATTGAAAGTGAACATTAAGCTGTGACCTATAAAGTAAACTACCGTAAATTTTAAGTAGTTTAAAAAGTAAGTAAGTTAAATTTTAGTAGGTTTACATTTCAGTTATATTTGCTAGGGAAACTTTATGTATGAAACAGTATACATGTGTAATTAAGCGTAATTGCATTTAGAAGTTAACTTATGATATATATAGTTAAACAAAATTATAATTAATATCGTTTTATTAGTTATTTATTAATTTCCTTATGAATATTTTTAATTCTCACAATTCTGTTATGTCCGGGCTACCTGACTGGTAAGTTAAATCATCTCCAACAAGAAAGTAACTTTTTTTTTATTTTATAATTTAAAGAAAATATTTAAGAACTTTCAAATTGCAAGTAATTGACTTGATTAAAACCACGAGTAAACCTTGTAATTTTAAAATATCTACCCGTTTCAAAAATTAAACTGAATTTCAATTGCATGAGTCGTAGATAATTAAAATAAATTTATATAAGTGACTACAGAAATATTAATACTGATGTCTAAATATTCAAATAAATTTAATTATTTCAGTTTTAAATAAATAATTATATGATTTTAAAACATAGTTAGAAATTTCTTAACATTATTAAAAATATAGAACATTTGAGGATGTTGGACCCCAAACAAAAAAAATTAACAGAGACAAATATTCAGACTAAATTATTATTTTATCATGTTAAATAATATTTACATTTTTAAAGCTACAGAGCCTTTCAGTTGTCACATTGACCAACTTCAAAAAATGAATCTTATCAATATTGATTCTATTCATTTATTCAATACTAAATAACTATAAAATATCTATTTTAAAGTTATTTAGTATTGAATAAATGGTTATGAACAGAATGTAAATTTATTAGGCATTTAAATTTTTACATTTCTGCTCTACTTTAACCAATTTAGTGCCGACCGAGAGTACAGTACATAGACGAAAAATATCTGAAAATTTTTGGCTGAATTCATGGTAACAAAAAAATCATAGGCAACAATAATAAAAATATAATGACTACAACATTTTAACGCATTTGAACTTTAGTTATACAAATGATTATCAGTATTTATTTGCTGAAAATGACATTAAAATTTCTGGAACATTTATTTGAATAAATAAATTTATGAATATACATAGTACTAAAATAATATTTTAAAATTCTTTATGTAAAAAACAACAACAATAGAACGGCACAACACGCCTACTGTGTACATAATTTGAATATAAATATGTTTTTGTATTATATTATTAAAATATTTAAATTTATTCTGAAATAGGCGGGTCCAACAACGGGACAGCGAATTAAATAAGCAATTTAATGTATAAGTCATGAAGAAATGGGGTGCAATTCGAAACCTAAAGAATGGCTGTATATTTCACAACTTGACGACATTTGCATTCCAAAATCATTTTAAATTTTGTTCATTCAAAATCAATGAAGCAGTATTCCAACATTTCTTCACCATATTAGGTATTGCAATTGGATTGTTTATTTGAAATTATGACATTTTGATTGGAAAAAAATTATAAGAATGATTTCAATAAATTAAAGTTAGAAATATTTCAAATATAGGTTGAGTTAAAATATTTCAGAAGTGAGTGATAGTTTGACAGGGCCGAAAAGTAGATGATTTTTGAAAAGAAATTTACGTTTTGGCACATCATTGGTGCCGTCTTTAGAACTAGAATAATGTACAAGAAATCAATAAATGTTTAGATAACTTTGGATTAATAAGTTCGATTGGATTTTATTAATTTTTTTTAAGTAACTCCTCTCATTGTTTCTTTGTTTTTTAAAGCTTTTATGATGCGCACTTCAATT
>NW_027112649.1:54336-54964 GCF_000696795.3 Halyomorpha halys | reverse complement strand
CTGCAAACATGTCATATCTAAGGAAAGAAAAAATAACAAATTCATATCTAGATTATATTAAGTTTGAAATATATATATATATGTGTGTATATAATTGTAAAGGTTTTATAAAAATACAATGTTGATAGTTTTTATGCTACAGTATATTAGAATGTAGTATATTTGGCAGTCTACAGGTTTACCTATTAGAATTGCAGTACTTAGTTTAGTAACAGCCGTGTGATCACGTATCAAATTTTTACATATTTTTTAATTTTTTAAACTGGGAGTGATGTAAATCATTTGATGAAGCTTTCTAGTAAGTATGACTAACATTAGGGCAATTTAATCTCAAAGTGAACGGATTACATCTGAAAAAGAAGTTTTTCAAAGTTAAACCTTTTAAGTTTAAATGGAGCAAATGTATCCAAATAGGACAACTCGGTGTGAAAATGTAAATGAATAAAACTGTGCCAGGTACTGAGCTTTCAAAATATCACAGGTAGAAATTCGTTACAAAAGTTGGTGGATAAAAACGAAATAATTTTTTTTTATATGATAGATTTATTTATTGATAGATATTACAATCTGCCACACAGTTGTGGGCAATAGGTAATAGTGATGAATGATCTCATACATACTAAAATAA
>NW_027112649.1:44121-54236 GCF_000696795.3 Halyomorpha halys | reverse complement strand
TAAAAATATAAATAAACAAAAATAATAAAATCCCCCACGTGTGAGGGGTAGAGCAGAGCTCAAGAGATCCCAGCGCAACCCTCTCGCCGCATCATTGATAATGAGCCACGAAATAATTAGTTATTTTTCTATAAAAAATATAATTGACGCAATTTAAGAATTTAGTAAAATTAAGGAAATATTATCTTTGTAAATTTCAATTTATGTTGCACGCAGGTTAATAATCTTCTAAGGAAGATATCTCTGAAACATACTCAGGTCAAATACTGCGTTTTCAATGAGGACAGGATAGTACTAAATTTATATTTTATATGAATATATACATATTTTTTGTAATATTTTTATCAACGGAGGAGACAAAACAACAAAAAATCCAGCGAGAGGGGGCCGAAGCCATCTCATTAGAGAGGTAGGAGTTGATGGGATGGAGGATAATGACCAGAAAAATGAGGAAGCGACCAATGGCTGCGCTTGTTTAATTCCCTACTCGGGATGTACGTGATCCAATGGCACTACGGTCAGAGAGACTTCGTTTTACAAAGCTGTTATAAAAAAGTGCTCGTTTGGGATGCAGGTCCTCTACCTCTTGTTAGCACGGCCTAATACGGCACATTACCTTCGGGGCTAATGAGTCCAACTGCTTGCGCCTAATGCATTTTGATGAGGAGTACATTCGGGACAATGCGCGGGATGTTTGTTCCTCATCCAAGGGTTTGGGACAATAGCCGGCGATGTTAGTCGTAAATGAAAGAGTACTACAAAACAAAGTTCCGACATACTTAGGCATCTGTAAAGTTGTCAGCAATAGGCAAAAAAAAAACAGAGTTTTAGAGAAGTTAAGATTTTTTAAAAGAACCATATGATTCGAGTCAAGAGTTTCCTTTCCTTCAACGATGTAGTAATAGTAATAACAATATTGTAAATGAAGGGTCAGAGAAAAAAGCCAGGTAATTAGTTTTTTAATTAGGTTTTTGGCATAAAGTTTGATTATTTTTCAGTTTTATAGAAATTTAAGGGTTTCCTTAGGAGTAAAAAAAAAAATCAACTTTGTTCCTGCCTTGAATACTACAATTTTGAAAACAAAATAGCAATACCGTTTATTATAGAATGAGACTACGCGTTTTCAGCTACTTCCGATATTTCTGTCGGTTTTAAGCAGTTTAATTTACATAGTTTTCTTGATTAATTATTAATAAAATTCTTCCATAGTTCTTATTTATCCATTTCTTATTACTATTAACAATGAAAGATGGTTCAGTATTTTATATACACAAAATCAAAGGTACTACAGAAGTTGTTTAAAAAAAAATAAATTAAAAAAATGTGAAAAATCGATTCTTTAATATTTCCGGCCTGCCCATTTTATTGAAACATCTGCTGAAATATCACAGCTACATAACCGCTTTGAATTTTGAATTTCATTTTCGTAACTTAGGTGACTGGTTTTTTCCACGTGATTTTTTTATATAAGAGAAATTCCTTAAATTAAATGCAATACTAACATAAAAATATTGTTTTAACCAACCTTGAAATAGGGAAAGCTGTAGTATGAATACATGATGGTTTAATTGCCTACTCACAAAACTGATATATTTGCAAGCTCGTGTGACTTGATTTATTAACTACATGCCATACTAAGTCAAAAGCTTTTTGATCTACTAATGCTTCATTGGTTTAATGCTATTCCAATGTTCAAGCTTAAGTTGTGTTCTACGTTGCCAGTATCTCTGACTTACTATTCATTAGAGTTCCCAAGCTTCAAAGTCAAATTTAGACTGAAAATATAAACCAATTAACGAGATTATACTTGGAATTGGGAAAACCATTAGACTAAAAATAGTAATTATTATTATCAAGATTTAAATATTTTAAATGAGTTCAAAACGCAATTTCATATGATTCAATAATATATGCTTCAATATTCTTACTCTTTCTTCTTAAAAATATAGGGGAGAAATATAAAAATATAATAGTTTATTAAAAATAAACATTATATATACATAACATTAATTCAACGCTAAATTACAGAAAGTATAGAGGCTAATTTAATGTAATTAGTCATTTTGTCTTTATAAAGGCTCATATAGGAGGATTAATTTTTGACCGATCATAGATTATCAAGCTTGGACTGGATACGATTTATTTTTCCTAACATATTTTTTTATTTACACCTGTAACTATGACCATCTCATGTTCGGTCTCCCTACTCTCTTGTTTCCATATAAAATATATATAAGTCGAAATCGTCAGAGTACCCTAGTAATTGGACAGTAATAGATGGTACAAATCAAAATTTAACTTGAGATGCTGACATAATTCAAATGGTTTTCGAGATATAAATTTTTCAAAATAAATTCACTAACTACTGATCTTTTAGTACGTCCCATACAACATATTTATGAAGTTTTCGAGATATAGCTTTTTAAAAAGGTTTTTTGGGAAATGTGCCTATTCCATGTTAAGTGCTGATCAAATAGGTATGTTGTTTAGGTATAATAATTGTTAGTAAGGAAGGGTTTTGATCGGTTGAGAATGACCATGGTTTTTGCTGGATTCAGACTGAAATAAATGAAAACTTATTAAAAATGAGTACTTTTGGGCTGATTTAAACAATTTCTAACTCATGATTATTAAGTATATAGAATTAAATTAATGGTAGAATAATGTTTAAATTTTATAATAAATATTTTTCCGACAAATTGACCGATATTATCTATAAATAAACGAAAATATACTGCATTGTTTAATATAAGATATTTTTGACCTAGTTAATTCAATAGTAAGTAATAGTTCATATTGGTTAAGGCGTATAATTCATATTCAGAGATGAAGACATGAGGATAAAAAAAACTATCACCAACTGCAAGTCATCTCTGGAAACTTAATGCCTAATAAAATAACCTCCATTTCGAACAAAGTTTTGACGACAGTAATAGAGAAGTAGATAAGCCCAGACAAATAAAATAAAAATTCCAGAGTATTTTAGAGTTGTTCGTCCCTGGCGGACGCGCCTGCTATAAAATAGTCATCATAAAAGCGAGCAGCTGCCCGGTTATACGGCTTCATTTATGCTGATGAGATAGGGAGCCTGTTATGCCGTTTTCAGCAATCGATCCCGGATTATGTAAAGCGCTGACAGAAGAAAGATTCGATGTATTCTAGATTCGATAAAATTATCGATATCCACCCCCCCCCCCTCGGAGACATTAGGGAGTAGCCAGACAGACCCCTCGGGACTACACTAACGAGGCTAGAGTCAGCAGGCTGGCCCAGATTCAAGAAGAGAACCTTCTGACCAGCCATCTATCTTCGTCCCTGATCAATTCGTTAACCCGTTCCCCCCACGTCCCTCACAGCAGAGGTTTAGCAACTAGTCTTGATAATTGATAAGCTCCACAGCCTGTGACCACTTGCGAAGATCTCTCTTCTAGAGCTCATTATAGTGTTAATTAGAGTGGAAAAGGGCAAACGTTTGCTATACTTATCTATATATAACTTAAGAAGCATTTATTTTATATTATACATACTACTCAATGATATTATTCTTTTTGTCATATATTTCTACGTATAGATACATTTACGAAAATTAAACACCCTTAAAACTTCATATATATTTTATTTATATATATAAATAGTTGACCGAATAATTTAAAACCATGTAGAAGATGGTCAGGATTGCGGTCGAGAGAGAAACACAAATAGTTAACACCTATTTATTTTCCGACTTTTCGTCCCACTTGGAACAGCCTTGATGTAGCTCTACAAACTGGGATAAAACGTTGGAAAATAAAAAGTTGTTAACTATTTCTGTTTCTCTCTTGACTCCAACCCTAACCATCTTCTCCATAAAGAATTATTTTATTTATGTATTGGACGACGTTTCTGACTATTTATTTTCCATTTTAAAACCCAATTCCTAAAATACATCAAACATTTTTAAAAATCTTTAATTTTTTTAATATAAATCATTATGGTATATAAGATATTTAAAAAAAAAACATTCTACATAACAAAAATTTATAAAAAAATTATATCGATTTTATAAAACCATAATGCCATCATAAAAAAATTGATATGGCTAAAATTTTATGGTATGATCGAGATAAAGCAAAAAAATAAAATAAATACAACAAATATTTATAATTTAATCATTATCATGTCTTAGACCATGTCGATAAATTATATTAATTATATATTCTTTTTATTATAATTGATACATTACTAATTAGGATATTTTTAAGAAATTAAAATCTCAACATTTTATATAATTCAGCTATTAAACTATTACTTTTTAAAATGCAATATACCTCTGCAGTATTTTATTTTAGTATCTCCATTATTTTTAATACCTGATCTCAGCAGTTTACAATTTAAAATTTTGATTCGAAAAAGTCATATTTTTATATAATCCTACCATTAATATTTGCATATAAAAAAAAAAAATCAATATACGAATTAATTTATAATTTATAGTTGGGTGTATCTTGATTATGGTTTATTATTAAAAATATGCATCCCTGCTAAAAAAAAAACAATAACGATTTTTCTTAATAAGTCTAATTTTTTTTTTTTTTTTTTTAATTCGAATGAGAGGAAGGAGAGGTTTCTTGAATCCGACGGGAAAGTTCTGGGGCGGCGAATATTATTCAGTAGGACTGGTGATAAGGGCTTGATAAGGAGCTAATCCCAAATGTAATCCATGGATTGTGGTTAATCCGTGATCCCAATTTGCATGACGTTGCTCCGTCATCGCGGCGTTATATAACTGTCAGAAATTATTTACGACATGCCTCCATAGTCATTAGCTAGCCTTCTTACACAGCCGAGGACAATGGTGACTGCTCCTCTTGTCGTCACTTGTATTTCTTTCGCCGGCTCATCGCTGTTTGTCATTCTTGTATAAAAAGGAAAAGGATGACGAAGCTATTTGACGTTAGAAAAAAAAGGGAACAAGAGATCGCTCTACTGGTCGCCCATTAGATCTTGCCATCTTGAAGAATATGCAAGTAATTAGTGCACGCTGTTATAAGATAATCTGATTTAAAATATTAATAATCAATCAACAAAATAATATCTTGAGGAATTCTTCAATTCGTAATTTATATTTTTTTAATTAAATTATGCGTAAATATACGAAGGCCTACTGAAAAATCAAAATTATATAAAAAAAAAAAAACGAAAAGGTAATTTAACAATTGAGGGTTAGTATAACTTTTTAGATAGCTGAATCTTAATTTTAAACTGTGATATTTTCCAGTGGATCAGTGTAATTATTTATTATGTAAATTCCACCGATTGTGAGTGTTGAATAATTTACTTAGATTTGATAACATTATATAGTTTGTTCGAATCAGCATATCTTGTATATTTCGATTAAATAAAAGAAAAGGAAACGTAACTGATGCGAGAGTCCTCGCGGGGATAAACAAGCCGAATAAAATTGCAATAATAAGATAAGTATAATAATGTTCTTCCCGTAATATAATCTCAATTAATTGGTAGGTTTATAAGAGTCTATTAATAATATATCCGTAAACCCAGCGAGAACTGCGTAGTGTTGGCACACCAAGTAAAAATGAGAGCAGAAGTTTTAAGAATGCTCCAAGTGGCAAACTCTTTAATCTCGCCATCTAACGCTATAGTCTATTTGGGTATAAAACTGGATCAACAGTTTTTCTTCATAAAAAAAAAACAAAAACAGTTAGAAGGAAATCCTATCGCCTATTAATCCTAACATCATCGTCCCTTTCCCTCCGATTAAAACTTCAAATCCACTTCGTCTAGCGCTCGTATACGTTGCCCCCTTGTTCATCTACCTTAGCGATGGTATACAGCCCAATCTACAAAATTCTAGACTGCGGAAGATCGTACGGACAACAGCATGAAAGAAGGTGAAACCGCCGAGTCTTCACAAATTAATGGATGTCCCGTTGGTCCGGGCTTCAACAGGAGGATACATATTAAGTTCCTGGACCCGTTGAAACATTCCTTACCCTCTCTTCTAGACGTTGCAACCAGCGCCCCTACCAGTGCGGTGGCAACAAACAGCATTATAGCCACTTGCAGTATTAATCTGTACATATTGTAAGTAGTCATAGATTAAGGGCTTGTTTTTTAGTTCATTAACTCATACAAATGGTATGCCCCTATACCATCAAATATCAAACTTTAAATCAAATTATAAACTGAAACACTCAACCACTACATTCCTGTTTTAAAATAAAACCAAGTTTCAGATAAAAACAAAACCCCACTACCCAGCTATACATATAGCATACCTCCTATATGTACGTACTCAATACCAATTAAAATCTTTTTAGGAGGGTATAAAAAAAAAAAAAGATTCTGTTAATTACAATTATAATTTACAAGATAATCAAATAGCCAGTATATGTACATATCATTTTTCTATTGTATATATTAGTAAATGCTTATCTCTTTGTTCCAGAAGGTAAGAAAAAAAAGACTGTTAATTACAAAACTTTATTTCAAATAGAAGTTTTGGAAAAAAATACATGTCTTTCTGCAGTCATGCCATAACTATTTATGATATCAAAACGTATTTTTTAAAGAAATAAATTTAAACACTTAAGTAAAATTATTATTTTTTATATATAATGTATACAATTTCTTGAGACTGGTATTTATTAATACAATAAATCAAATAGTATCCTTCTTAAGTCTCACACTCTTTATTATATCAACAGTCCAACGTTTTGGCCAACTCGGCTTTCCTCAAGGACAATCATAAATATAAATTTACACCTCACATCAAAATTTAAAATTTTTTTTACAGGCTATTTTGCCCAGGTCAACAATTACAATTCAAAATCAACCTATTTTTTTAAAACTTCATTAATTGTTAAAAATTAATTTATGAATTTATATTTATGATTGTCCTTCAAGATGGCCGAATTAGCCGAAACGTTAGACTTTTAATAAAATAAAGATGTGAGGTTTAAAAAGAATTTCATTTGACTTATTGAATATTATTATTTTTATTCAATAAAGTTTATTTCTGAATTTTTTTCAGCTGGATTTGGTGATTTGAATAACTGTAAATAGACATAATATAAAAGAAAAGGTTGAAATCATCAGATTAGTTAATAAGTATCTAAAACATTGTTAGTGGATAGGAAGCCTGCTTTACACACAATAACTTACTGAAACCCAATAGCGCGGTGTGAAGATCGCCTCATTAGGCTAGTCAAATGACCCAGCTGCGGCCAACAAATAGCGGAAACTTTACCCGCGCTTGCTGCAAAACCCACATTGAGTTATACAGCTTCTCTCCAACACGACCGGGAAACATGGAGATAGGGTGCGTCCGCAAAGGTGTCTATCTTGAAGGGAACCACGGGATTTAACCAGAAGATAGACTCGAAACATAGGGTCAACAAATTAAAAACAAAATTAGGAACTTCCAAAATGGCCGAAAGTTTGCCGGGAAATAAAACAATAGCGGTCCCAGGTTAAATAAGTGAGCAAGAAAAGTTTTGATTGAAAAACTTATCGTCTACAGTTGCCAACTTGTAGCGGCACCTAACTATTAAATAATTCCCAGCTGTTAATTGTCTAGACCAATGTGACCTGTGTATAAAGTATACTGAAAACTGATTCTGAAAAATTTAATTCATTTTCAAGGGGCTTTACCCTCCGTCGTAAAACTACTGACTGCCCTACAGTATACTTCAATAATGTTACCCTTAGATCTACATCAGGACAAACGAATCCTCACGAATTCTCACGACTGAAAAGACAGGAAACTGCACGTTGATTTCGACTATTACAGCACTTACTAGACAAACGGTCTAAACTTCCAACTCATTACAAAAGACTGATCTACATGATCATAATAAGGCCCATCTGGACATATGGAGTTGAGCTTTGGGGCTCCACTAAACCTTCGAATTCCTCTCGTATCCAATCTTTACAATCCAAAATCCTCAATGCTCCTTATTTTGTTACTAATAAAACCATCCATAAAGACCTAAATGTTCCTTATGTAACCGATCTAGCCCGAACCCGATATTATTCCTTCCATAATAAACTCCCTAACCACCCAAACCCACTAGTTTCTAATCTTGCTTCCTCTTTTATTCCGAACAATCCTTCGAGGCGTCTGAAAAGAAGATGGCCTCGAGACCTTATACTGTCTAAATGTTTTTAGAGTGCTACCATTGGGTAGTTTCTCTACATGCTTGTACCATTCCGATATGATTTCCTCAAATTTACTTGATGTATTTATGTACAGTTGTAAATATCAATTAATAAATTTTTTAAAAAATTCAAGGAGTGTTAAATTACAAAAAAAAGAAAAAGACGGGCTGATCAGCGCTGTGGTAACAGGGTAGCATATTCGATTCTCTGACCACTACTACTCTCCACTACCCTTCCTGCAAGCTTCAATTTAGAATTAAGTTGTAGATACCTTGCGTTTCAAGTATTTTCAATCTTCAAATATAATAATTCCCTATGATAGATATAATGTTTCTTTAATTTTTTAAA
This sequence comes from Halyomorpha halys, assembly GCF_000696795.3. Classification (NCBI taxonomy): domain Eukaryota; kingdom Metazoa; phylum Arthropoda; class Insecta; order Hemiptera; family Pentatomidae; genus Halyomorpha; species Halyomorpha halys. The sequence goes on along the minus strand of NW_027112649.1, from coordinate 45,728 downwards.
ATATTTTGTCAGTAATCAGGTTCATTTTTTTATTCATCTATGTAAATATCTGGGTTATTTATTGAGTCCATTTCCAAAGTAGATAATTTTATCTATCCAAAATATAAATGTAGATAATACGAGTAATTATCATTAATTTATTGTTATTTTACTGTATATCTCAAAACGACAATGCCCATCTATGTTTATTTGCAAAGCTTCTCTTGAGTGAAAATATGTAAAATAGTTGTTCTGTCCCTTCCCAAACTCAATGAAAATTCTTTAGGGCTAAGAATCGATGAAAATGGCTCGATATTATAAATGAAAGTATAGTTTTCAATCTCTTGACAAACGTAAACTGACTTACAACTTTAGAGTGCAGAAAAATATCCAGAAGCACCAACTTCCAATTTGAATACTCCATTTCTGAAGTTTTCAATTCCTTTTGATTTTAGAAACAGATGATCATTCTCTATTCAAAATGGATGTTAAATTTAACCAAATTATGATTATTTGATCCTTTTTATTCCTCTGGACAGCGTTTGAAATGCAGTATAGAAACGTTTCCAAAGTTTGCAATTTCATAGTACATCAAGACTAAGAGGAGTTTGATTTATATTTTTTCTTTTTCCTTTTGCTCTAAGCCATCTTCTGTTCTAAAACCATTTTACTTTTTTTTTTTTAAATAGGTAATCCAAAAGTGCTGCAACAATATCCTGTATGTTCCGGATTCCATGTATCTATTTCCTCATAGGATAATTAATTGTAGGTATTTCCTGTAGGTGGTAGTAAGCCGTAGGACGTTCAGGGCAACAGCCTTGCAAATCAATTGCGATTTAATTAACACTTCAACATGGCTCAGTTGAAAACACTTGATGTATACAATTGTTTATTTTAGTTTGAAAAATTTGTTTAAGCCTCATTTTAACAAATAAGCACTGCCATTTTCTTTAGGGTAGCGAAGAATTTCTAGACAGCTATTTCCGCTCCAGAGCCATTCTCATATAACATATCAGAGTAACGTAAAATTTCCTGGTTTCTTTATATGGACTAGACAACAGAATCAACCAGAGGCCTATTTAGAAAATGAAATATAATACTACAAAGTACAAGCAATAATAATTGGGATTGTATCAATACAATATTACATTTAAATTGAAAAGAAAATTATTGTTATCAATCGTCAACAATCACAATAAGTAAGTGATAAGTTCTAGCTCTAAAGAGTCCAAAAATTAAAGTATTTCTACACCAATTATATAAATCGTATTTTTTTAAGCTAACGTACCGGGATATTTTGTTCTATCTAAAGAAAATAATTGTTTTTTTTTTGTATTGGTTTTGTTGGAACATAAAATAAAATAGGCAGGACACTTGAAAGGAACCTGCTTAACAAATTGATTTTTCTCAACCCTACAATTATCTGAATTGGAAAAGTATCTACTGTTCTTTCGCAATCTTAACACGGCATATGAATAATAATAATGAATTATTTTAAATGTTATTATTCTTCCAAGACGGTTGTACAAGATAATTGGTTGACTATCATTTTCAATTAAATAAATAAATAAAGGTAAAATTAAAAAAAAAAAAATAGTTCTTCATGCTTAACATAAATTATATTTTAT
>NW_027112649.1:41749-44026 GCF_000696795.3 Halyomorpha halys | reverse complement strand
ATATTATTATTTTTATTATTATAATATATTATCAACTTCATAATCAGTCACAACTACAAGTATTCTACCACCCCATTCTTATCCTGACAGTCCTCTGAATGGAAGAAGGTTTCAGAAACTTCTAAGGCAATAAGCATTTTCTTGGTATTATACTGTCATTTTTTTTTTTTTTTTTTTACCATTTACAAACTTTGTAAATATTAATAAATTAATTTCTTAAAAAATCGTCCTATTTCTACTTTTTACTGCATTAAAAGAATTTTGATGTACTTCATATAGAGATTTAATATACTTATATTGAGTACAAATTTCCCAATTCCAGCTACATTAACTTTTGGTGTTATTGATTTTCAATTGATTTGTTTGTTTATACGTGTTGAATATTACAAATAAAAGATGAATACAATTTTTTAGGTATAATAAGCATCGCTTAATATTTTATTCTTTTTCCTTACTGAACATAAAAAAAGAATTATGATATTAGATTAATGATTTACTATAATGATTATTTGAGAGTGGTTTATTTCATTATTAACACACAAAATTTTGATCCTATATACTCTCAACGGTGAAAGGGATAAGGTGACAACAGAGTCCTAACCTGTTGAAGGTAGGTTCTGTTATAAATGATATTTGTAAGTGAAAAAGAAAAGATTTTTTGTGTGAAAAAGTTTTAAATTTAAGATATAAAGAGTTATATTTTTAAATAATCAATTTTAAACATTATTTGAAACTGTTATGAAGTTATTTTAATATTTTAAATATATGACATGGCCAATCAGCCTGCAGAAAAGATTTTAAAGAACATGACATCAATATTTAAGGTATAGCCAAAAATATCAGTATGTTGTTAAGGAAAAATGTAATTAATATAAAAAACTTATAGGTTGTCTCCTTGAAAATGGTCTGAGAGTCGAAACGTTGGAGAGTTTCTGAAAATAAAGTTGAGAGTATATTGGATCAAAATTGTGTGTGTTAATAATGAAAGAATTATAATATTATGCAGATAAGGTATTTTTTTAATTTCTTTTTAATTTTTTCTTTTGCGATTATAATCAATAAATGGCTGGTCATTAAAATGTTTTCATTTAATGAAAACCCTTCATCACTGCATTCATATTTAATTATTTCAAAGTTGCAAGATAATACAAATTTTAGATTGCATTTTAATAAATATTCAAACATGTAACTAAATGTTGCAGATTATTTTTCAGTAAAAACAAAAAAAAACGGTATAAATACAGTTTTGTATTTATTTTTTAAATTAAATAAATTGTATGCAATTTAGACTCAAATACTTTCGGCCAACTTGGCCATTTAAATATTAATTCACACTTAACTATTAAATTTTTTATCAGACTATTCTCCTCATTTTTAATAAAATTAGTAGGGTAATTTGATTAATTTTATCACTTTTTTATTTAAATTTAAAACTTTTAATGACAGATTAACTTAACACTATTATCACTCACTTTTATTACACACCCAATATTATTTATCCTTTCTTACAAAAAATTTAATTGGTGTGAGAGAAAATAGTATTAGTCTGTAATTAAAAGCTTTAAATTTAAATTGAAAAAGTCACAAAATAGGTTAATTTAACTAATTATATTAGACCTGGGCAGAATAGTCTGCAAAAAAATTTTAATAGTAGGATGTGAGGTGTGAAGTTTGAAACTTAATTGGATACAATTTATTTTATTTAAAGGATGTAACCAGTCTTAAAGAAGCAATAAAATTATAATATAAAACAGTTTAGTAGATTTTTAGGATAAAGATAATATATCTAATAAACGCTTAAGACGGAGGAACTATATCCAGAGACGGAAGGTAGGGTATTATGGAAGGTATAGTGAGTGCAGAGCCCTGGAGAGTGGTCAATAGGCCAACAATTCGGAACCATTCGACTGGAACCGATCCTGAATCTTTTATTGAGGCCCCTTACCTCAAATTTTAGCAATTTATTGACTTACCCTGTCTACGTTGTACTAATTGTACTGTAAATAAAAAAGGTGACTATTAAAAAATAAATATTTTTTAATAATTAACACAATAGTTAAATCACAGAGCTTTAATACGGACTTCATTTAATGTTAACAGTAGACTTTAAGATTTAAATTTAAAAAGATACCCATCCTCCTACCGTTCTATCGTTTTGTTACCTATCATGGGCAAAATCCTTGAGAAACTCATCTTAAGACGCCTGTACCCTGTCCTTGATTCCAACCACATAATCCCAGATCACCAGTTTGGTTTCCGAACATCCCACTCCACTAT
>NW_027112649.1:37493-40722 GCF_000696795.3 Halyomorpha halys | reverse complement strand
GAGTTCTATGAGTGGGTAGATTCTCCACATGTTTTTATCATGTCACTATGTCACCTACAGCAAATTTACTTGTTGTATATATGTGTATACAGTTGTAAATATCAATAAATAAATTATTAAAAAAAATAAAATTAAAAAGCACCTGAAATTAGAAAACGGTGTAAAATCATCCACTCCCGCCCTCCGCGGTAGCCCTACTTATATGACGGACAATTATAGCGAGTAGGTTGGTCGATGTACGATATGTCACAATGCCACAAGAGGAGATCATAACACAAAAAAGGCCATTTTCCCGGCCGGGCCCACCTCACTAAGACCCCCTGTAAGCGACGGGAACGGGAGACTTTGAGATAGTTTAATCGAGCAATATTTAAAAAGCGGCTGAAATTGTAAAATCATTTAATCAATGTTAAATATCATTTTGTTAATTATTTACTTTCACTTCTCAAAAAAGGGGGAGGGGTGGAATTACCTGTTGACCGCACTGTATAAATCTTTTAAAAACGAATTACCCGCTCATTCAATACGGAATTTTTCTCTCCAAGGGGAAATTCAAGAGAGGAATGAACTTAAGGATGTAATACCAAACAGGCAAGAAAAAATTCTAATTTGAAAAATTTAAAGGATACTAGAAGAAACAGTCTAATTAAGTCGACCCTATAAATTCAGGAGAATGTTCGGATTTATTACCAAAGAGTATATCAAGCATTAAATGTTAATACTCAGAATTATACTTATGGGAAAATTGGAGCATTAACAGATATAGAAATAATGGGGAATTAGATGTATTTTTAATATTGTGATTAGATGTAATTTGTGAATTAAAAAAACATTTATATCCTCCACACTCAAACAATTGCAGCACAAAGTTCTATATTTGTATATACAATATAAGCAATGTTTACATAAATTCTTTTTGAAAAAATTATTAATTCATTAATACATTAAAATATATATATTATACAACTTTTATTATTAAATATAAAATAAATGCTTTATTTATGGTTTCTTGTTCCATAGTCAAATGATGGAATAAATATATAATATCTAACATTTTTATTTTGTACCATCGCTCTTTTTTTTATTTTGTAAAATTTATTATAATATTAAATATTTAACACTGAAGATTGTCATACAGGATAGTTTCATAGTCGAAAAAAGCACAAGGATCTGTGATTAATGTCGGTTGTAAAAATGAAAGGTGTATTAATTATTGATATTCATAATTTACAAGACGTGAACGCGGTAGGAACTGTTGCCAACAAATGTTGTTAATTATAACCTAAACTTTGTCTACAATAATAAAATAGGGGTAAATAGTAAGTATGAAGGGGAAGAAATTTCCCCTCTTGAAAGGCGGTAATATTATAAGCTAACCTGTACGTTTATCGACAGTCTGGTCAAGAAGTAATTGTTCTTACCTTTTTTGGAGGAACGAAAGTAAATAATTACCATAAATACTTTTTTTTATTTATCGTAATTGACGACTGTTTTACATAAATATAATCCTAGTAAATGTGATGCTATAATGAAATGAATGCAGTATTGAGGAGAGTCTAACCATTGGTAGAACTTTAATAACATTTTCAGAATAAAAGATCTTGAGGCTATCTTGTTTTCAAAAGTCTACAAGGATTATCAGGTATTGAAGAGGAAGCAAGGATAGAAGCATGTGGGTTTAGGTGGTTAAGGAGTTAATAAAGGAAACATATGGAAAATCAAACTTCTTATGGATAATTTTAATTGTAATAATGTAAGAAGCATTAACGATTTTTAAATGGTTTTGGATTGTAAGGGTTAGAGGTAAGAGAGGAATTAGATCGTGTTAGAGGAGCCTTAAAGTTCAACTCCGTTAGTCCAAAAGTTATGTAAATGACTCTTTTCTAATTAATTGGAACTTTACATTGTTGAATCGAAGAGCACTTTTCCGTCTTGTATAAGAATTCTAAGTTAGTCGTTTGTTCAGATGTAGTCCTAAGTAGCGGATCTTCGTTTATAACTAAACTCGTAAGCGATAAGGCATTTCATTTAATTTAAAATAATAATTATAATAAATAAACAGTTTTAGCTAGGACCCCCTGCTACAAGCTCCCTGATGAATACCTGAAACTCAGGTCGAAACATCGGCAAGAATAAATATTTTTTTGTTTATGTTCTTTTTGCTGCCAGTTAAAGAATACGGAGAAGTACATTATAAAAGGTTTAACAGTTACGAAGTATTTATATCAACTAATACATTTAGGAACTACAATATTAGTATTGATCTTGGAAAGATGTTAAAATAAAACTTGCAGAGTAAAGTGGAAAGGATATAAATACAAAAATATATTCAAGGATTAAGCAATAGATTACAACTAATGTTTAAGTAATAACAAATAAATCATTCGACAAATTCGAAATAAATTTAAAACTAAATAACAGTGCAAATATTAGTAAGACATATGTTCCATGTGAATAACCTCAATCATCAACAAGATAATCTTTATAATATAACAGTCAGGGAAGTATATTGGTCATTTTCCAATATAAGTGCTACTTATATTTTTTATATATATATAACTTATATTTACAGACTGTGTAGTATAAATCTTAATTCCTAACTCCCTCTGTCAACAACTCGAGAATATATAAATGTAGGATTACTGATAGAATAAAGCAGTCTATTATCAGCAACCGTGAGTGTGTTTTCTTGTACCTTCTTTCCTTTTTTTTGATTTTATAACCCGCTATCTCGTATCTGGTGCCGAAACCCGGGATCACGGATTACCGGACCAATTTTTATTAATAAGAATCCAGTTTTTTTTTCAGTCTAATTTTTTTTTAGTCAGTTGAATTCTCTTTTTTTTTTATTAATTTAAAATGACGTCTAATGGCATAGTAAGACCGGGCGTATTTAACCTGGACAATTTCAACGTGGGAAACCAACCACCGCCAGTCGAAAACATTCCACTCTACCCCCAGAGGTAGTTAACCAACCACCGGAGCTGGCCCCGCTACCGGAAGTCTCATTGGCAGGAGCTCACGCGACCACCTTAGAATGGGTCAAGGTCCGCACGGCGACGACTCAAGACCTGAGGAAAGCTGTTTCCGACCGGGAACGATTCACTGGTGAGACGGGGGGAATCATTTCCTTAAAGGAGGAGACAGACTAATAGCTCGGATTGTCGCCAAGACAAACGAAATTATATTAGATAGCGATGATGCCGAAGCATTGAGGGCAGCGGTCGTC
>NW_027112649.1:19619-37443 GCF_000696795.3 Halyomorpha halys | reverse complement strand
TATATAACTTATATTATAAGTTTATATATTTTTTTTAAATTAAAAGTCGAGTGTTTTCATTCTTTTAGATGAAATGATGGTGATTGAGAGAAACGAAAACGTCAAGAATAGTACAGAACTTTCAACATTTTAAAAGATAGAATGATTCAAGGTGAATACTGAGAAAAGTGGTCACGATATAGAATTTAACACATTATGGACAATTTTGGAACTTACGTATCAGTTCGTAATACAGTGATCGGTTCTAACCTATACTATAATCTTCTCTATTTGTTTTTGTTCTGGTGAACAGAACTGTTGTAGTGTGCATTAGTTGCAATTTTTCTTTACGAATGAATGGTTGAAATGTGAGGAATATCAGAATTATCGTTTTCATACAAATTTATCTGGAAGTGTATTCATAAGAAAGTAAATCCATTGAATTCCACCAGAGAATTTAGCCTGTATTTTTGTTATTAAAAAGCATACACAGTTTTTTTATTAATTGAGGAAATAAAACCAATTTAAGTTTTGTTTAATATATTCTATTAACACCAGTTGTACGAATCAGGTAATGTATGCCAGGTTATGGCCCACAATTTTAGGACACTAGAATGGCAACTAGCAAATTTTTAATAATAATTTCTAAATTAATAAAAAATTTCAGCTGTTAATGCCAACATTCTAAAACTCATTTTAATGTTTATAGATAATTCTTGTTACAGTGAATAATAATAACGTCTATAATATATTATTGTATAAACGAAACCGATAAGCTATCGGTATTTTTTAAAAATAGAAAAAAATAAACTGAAATCATCCGTCGCGAAAATGGAACTGCCATCTGTTCAGAGATGTTTGAGATACGGTCTTGACAACAATGTAGATTATGTTCATTCATTTGTTGATAGCTTTATTAGTAGAGTTAGCATTAGATCTTTTAGGAGAGTGGCAGAGGAGGCATCAAAAAACAATGAGGCCAGCAAGGATTAGGCCGAAACGTAAGACAGAACTAGACCGGCTAACGGAAGGCAAAGGTCCCACTTTCCCCTGCACTTGCCTAAGGTGTCAGCGCAAGAGGGATGTCACCAGTGCAAGGGGCACGGTGGACGCTGGCTGCCAGAGGAAAGCAGGGAGGGTGAGTTGATAATTGCAAGTAACAACAAAAGAAAGTCTTTTTACAGTGTCTAGTTAGAGCATTAGTAAAACATTGTCTAAATATCGATAACATTACGAAAAAAAATACTCGAGTAGACATTGGTTATTTAAAACGATAAAAAAATTGTTTTTGTTATTTATTACCAATTATTTGGTAAGATCTGAAAGATATTTTGAAATTTTAGGCAAATATTGTAAACAAAACCAAAAAGGATAGGTATAATATTGATTAGACAGATGTTTATTTGATAACTGTTATTGTTGGAATTTAATTTTAATAAAATTAACTTTTTTTTCCCGGCCTCCCACTGGACTCCTATATAAGACTCCTATTGGAGTCCTAAATTCTCTTACCCATGGTTGGGGGGTCAAAATTCTTCATTTTGACCACCACTCAATGAAAAAAGTCAACGTCCCAGGCCGGATCGAACCGACACCGCCAATAGACATCAAATTGATAAGACTGTTTCTTAACCACTGAGCTTCGGGCGGCCCAAATTAACTTTTGACTACCATCGAATTGGCAGGCCCATGCGACGTAGCGGTTTGGGATGAAAAAAAATCATATCATTCTTTTTCCAGTTTGATAACAGTCAATCTCGACTGTTGAAACGAACCTCATTTTAGAATTGAAGGGTCGATTGGCCATTACCATATAAAAAGCGAAACATTACAACTATCAGATAATTTACTGCATTCTGTATATGGATGCACAACTATTTTTTTCAAAAATACAACAGGTCTTGCATAACCATCAACACGAAAAGTCAAAATTACAATAAAAACAGTAATGTATGGTTTTAACCTTATAATAAATTAATTATACTGCTATAAAAACCCACAAGACTCTAATATTTCTAGCTGAACCTTTTTATTAATTTTTTTATAGCCCCATTCCTAATCATTTCTGACATGGGGAATAATTTATAGGGTACCACTCTATTCTAACCATCGATCGTCCTCAAGTTTTCATTTCGAGAGACCTAACTGTTAAATTTCATTAACAGCAATCCACTTTCAGAGTTGGCAGGTTTGAAGAAGTGACAGTAGATTTCATGTTCATCATTTTTGACAATATTAATAAAGCAAATTTATAGGGAGAGTGATGTAATAAAATAGTCACATGTAACGCAGCTATACACACATACATTTAGGAAGGTTACAGGTACTAATTCAGCTACTACTATCGATAGTTGTTACCAATTCGATGATTATGTACAAACTATAGTGCGGTCCCCCCACAATTTCTTCGTAAGGCTGCCACAAAACTATACATATGCCACATAACATTATTACATTTGATTTGTGTAATTGGAGATATGTTTTATTTTTAATAGTAAGATTGCCCCAATCAATTTCACCTTCTCAAAAGCCAGATAAAAAATTTGTAATTACTCATTTAGTTGTGAAAGCATTTCTGATGCCAACAGAGTATTTAGGTAAAAAAAAATGGTATAAAATGATATGATTAATTTTTCTTTTTTTAATTACCTCAAAAATTTGTATTATCCGAAAACTAGGAATTTTGTTGGCAACCCTTTAATCGTACTGTACAATTCATTGTTATTAACTATTCAATTCCTAGAAAACAAGGTTGCCTACCTAAATATTAAATAGCTCAAATTTTCGGGTAAATTACTAATTTTCTAGGAAATGAATAAGTGTTACAAAATAAATAAATTGTGTTTTATTGAAATTATTTATTTTCGATGTGCACAGGCAACCTTGTCGCCTAGACCATGATAGCCCACACTCTAAGATCACTTTCTGATCTAGAAGAAGCGATCGAGGACGGCACGCAACCGAGATTTGAACAAGGGCTTGGAGAAACTGAGGAAGAAGAACAACCCCTGTATTATGTGCATGACCGATGCCACCCTCGCCATGGAGTACTATCGGTTGGCTTGCTAGTTCCTCCCACTGGTAGAAATAAATAATTTTCTAAATTCAACCTGTCTTATTATTTCTTTAATTTGATAGTTTCCAAAAAAAAAAAAAATAATGTAATAATAACGATACGTGTGACATTGTAGCGTAAGCAACACTGGATCTTGAAAGAAGGAGCATAATGGAGGAGGTAAGCTGGCAGGAAAAGTTAGATAAGATCAAGTTGAAGATAAGGCAGTTAGAAATAAAGTTTTGATTTTCTATTATATTATTCTGTTGCTGGCTTATTCGATTGATTTATATGTTTGTTTATTTTTCTAGTAATGATAGACATCATTTTTTTCATATTGCATATATAATAACCTCACATGAGCCAATCTTTGATTTATCGTTCAAAATAAAATGTCAGAACACAATTGTTGTATCAGCAACAAGAGACAAAATAGTCTTCATCCGATGAATCAGCTCAGTCTACCCCTTAAAACAGAGGTTCCAAATTTTTTTCGGGTCGCGGATCCCTAAATAATCGGATTTTTTCCCCGGCACCCTTAATACATCAGATTTTTTATTCTCTTGAAAAATTCGAAAACTTTCCTCTTTCTCCTCTATAAAAGCGAAACAATTTAGCAGTGAAAAATTAAAAACAGATACTTACTATTTTCGTATTATTTATTTACTAAAGCTTAGACGAGGAAACAGTGCTTGTGCACTGGCTGTTTTAAAAATAGGGGTTGGAAAGAAAACGATGAAAGTCTCGAAAGTTTCTAAATTCTTGGAATTTTGTTGGCATAAACGTTGGCGCAAAATTCGAGAATTGGGAACTACAAGAACATTGCCGAATTGTTTAATTCAATATTTCGTGGCACCCTTAAGACGGCACCGGGGCTCCCCGGGGGCCACGGGGCACACTTTGGGAAACATTGCCTTAAAGGATTCCTAAACGATCGGAATGTTTAGATTTTAAGGATAAGGATAGATGAATAATGGAGAAAATTCTGAAACCCTGTCATTCAAAATGTGAATTGGAGAGTTACAGAGATTATTCTTCCCCTCCATCCACTTTCTCCTTACTTCTTCCTGTTCTAATTTTGAATTGTATTCGAAATTCTCCGAAGTCAATCTGTCTTAATCTTCAGAACATTCTTTACAATCAGAACGTCTATTTTTGGTTTGGATTTATTTAAGGTCCATCGCCTTTGATGCATCAAAACTCGGTTGTAACAACCTCAAGCCTTAACGTCAAATAAAGGATATGATGGCCGAACACATTAAGGTAGGTGGGGACGTATTGTGTTCAATTGCAGCAATAGTTAATATTTATATCACAGCGCAACCGAGAAAAGAACCTAAATGTTCCCACCTTGATTATCACTCGGCAGTAACTTCAAGGTTGCAAAAAGGACCAATAGCCCCATTTGCCTTTACAGTTTCCCCAACAGTATCAATACAATCAGATAGGAACAATATGCAAATTATAATATGAATGTAAAATAGTCTACCAGACTATAATAGAGTACCATTAACCCGTCATTGGTCGCTGCGTGAGAATTTCTCTCACTTTAAATGTTTTTCGGGTCTGGAAGCTACTGGAGGGAGACAGTGGTTCCCATCTTCCTGGAATCTGTAGTTCACAGTCTCTTTCTTCTATACCTATCCCCCTACACCACTCTAGCAGCTCTGGGTAGGCGTCCAGCCCTCGTTCCCTGACTTTCTCATGAAACATTATCTCACTCGCGACTATGGCTGCTATAAAAACATTCGAGTTGTAAGGATTTTCTCACGTGCCCCAAGGGTATTTAATCCATAAAAATGTTTTTTCCTCCAGGTAAAAAATTAGCAGAACTAGGGAAACGTATGTTTGAAGAGGCAGGGGCTTCATGAGGTACATTATTTATTATGAATTGTATTTTGATACAACAAGTGTATGTTAGGGTGGTATTTATAACAAAAATGTATCTGTTGATCTTTTCACTTCATCACTGCACCGTTTGAATATTATTTTTTGTAAATCTCTGGGTTATATTCAGTATATATATTCAGTCATACGGTGTTCACTTGCACCAGTTGTGCACCAAAGACTTCTTCAAACTAAGAATTTTTTTTAAGATTAGTGTTACGTTCTTATAATACGATATATCTGTATTTTTATAACTTTGTCTCAAAATATTATATTATTTTTATTACTATTTTATAATTATGTTTGCTTTTTCTATTTTTTAAAAACTAGTTTGCTCTTGTATTAAAATACATTTTTTTTAATAATTGTTTTGTTATGCTTAAATAAACCAAATCTAAATCAAAATTTCATCCGTGTTAAAATCGACCTAGAGACTGATGACTGGTTAATACCCATGAAGCCTCAAATTTTAAAATTAGCTCATCATTATTCTTATTATATTAATCATCAGGATGTGGGTATAAAGACAGAAGAGAAATATACTAACCATATCGAAAAGATAGATGAAATTTAACTTAATGACAGAACATTTATGTACAAATACCAGCTAACGTTTTTAGCAATTTATGAAGGTGACATGGGTTAAGTTAACAAAAACCTTTGGTAGATCTGTTCCTTGATGGATGCCGATCCAAACTAATAATGTTCATTAAATAATTTAATGCTATTTCAGTTGAGATATTAATAAATGAGATGATTGGGACATAAGATGAAACTGAGTGTTCCAGTAGTAACAGTAGGTCAATAAGTCGGCAAATGCTCGGGTAAGGACCTACATAAAAGATTCAGGGCCTGTTACAGTCGAATGGACCTCAATACTTCCGTTATTGACCATTCCACGTCTAGCCCAACATTATATAAGCTTAGAGTGAATATTTTAATACTTGTGAAAATATTATCCAACAAAATGTAAATATTTCTTCAACTTATTTTGGTAAATTAAATAGGTTTGTTCGATAATTATCATCTTAGCATTGATAATTAGGACACATTTTTTCGTGCGTTGGTTTTACATAGCAATAATGCCATAATTTTTATATACAGCACAGATGTAACTCTGTGAAGTTGAATAACTTGTGTGAGTTACTTAACGTACACGAAAATTACTACATATCATGTGTGTTGTTTGATATATATATATATATATATATAAAGCATTAATTATTTTTGGTTCTCAGCTCCGAGTTTTCGATTTAATAGAAAGGATTGAATCTACAGTCAAATCCTTTAAAAAAAAAAATCGGTCTAACCATTAAAGAGAAATTCATGATTATAATAATAATATTCTGTATTTATTCTGGGACTGATTCCTTTAGAATAATATTACAGGCGTCAAAATTAGGCTTTAGAGCATAGGATTTATGGGGGGTTGTTAAGGATGAGAAATAAGAAGCTAAAGGGTTAGGATGGATAAGGAGTTTGGAATGAAAAGACGCATATCTATTTCGGGCCAAATCTGCAACGAAAGAGAAGATTTTGCGGATGAGTTTATTTGCGACGTAATAAGGAGCATCAAGGATTTTCGATTGCAAGGATTGAATAAGGTGGGAATTCGATGGTTTGGTAGAGTCCTAGAGCTCAATTCAGTCAGTCTAAATTAGTCTAATTATCATAGTATGTAATAATGTAGTGAATAGGATTTTTTTTTCATACCCTCCTGTGAAGATTTTAGTGGGTATTTGGTACGACATATAGGAGGTATGCTATATGTAAAGTGAATAGGAAGTTTAGAGCGTTTGTCAAGTAGGTGTTGTAGCAATCGAAATCTACGAGTAGTTTCTAGTCGTTTCAGTCTTGCTTGGGGATTTCAAGTAAGTCTCTAATCAAGATGGAGTCCGAAGGAGCGAATATTTTCGACAGGTGTTAGTGGGATATTTAAACAGGATACGGAAGGACAGGAGGGTAGAGGTTACGAAAGAGAGTAAAGGTGATCTGGTGGCATTTGTTAGGATTTATTTTGATTCTCCAGTTTTGACACCATTCTTGGATTTGTGTCTGTAGAGCAATTTAAAAAGATAAAAATGAACAAAACTAATTAAGAAAATAATTAAAATAAAAAAAGAACAAATAAAATAAAACCATATGCCATATCATAGAACATAAGGTGACTAACTTCTGATAATAAATAAAAAATATTTATTTAGTTAATACTAATAAACTAAAAATAATAGATGGAGAGGTTCAATTTATGCTAATATACATATTTACAAGTATAAACGAAAATCTGAAACATCAAATATATAAACCTACGGTATATTTTTTTTATGATTATCAAAACTGTAATAATAAAAAAATCTTCTAACTAAGCACATAATAGAAAAAATAATAGCTATAAAATGCATTCTTTTGGATTCAGGGTGGTTTAAAAGATTTTTAATTAGAAAATTTGTAGACCTCCCTTACCCAGGTGTTAAGGAAAGTAAAAATTTATTTAAAATAGAAGAATTTTAGACAGTTTTTTGATTTTCTTAAATTAATGTGGGCATAACGCATTCCGAACAAATGAATGTTGGCAATAAAAAGCAATTCCTAAACTGGTATAATTAAATCGCTAATTATAGTTTGTCTAATGGGTGACTATGGTTGACAATGAAGTTGACATTGAATAAACTATTTTATTGGAAAACAATCACCTAATGCACCAACGATAAGGACAGAATAATTAAATAACACCGATAGTTACAAAGCAAATTACGAAGAGAATAGAAACAATCCATTTCAAGGAATAGTAATTTCATCTTCACCATTTAATTTCTTTATCGAAATTACTGACCATTTGGTAATTCGGACACGTTTTATTGTCGAATCGTCAGTCCTTACGCCTGGTTACCTTTTACAACTTTAAGAAGGACAATATTTAGAATGAAAGATAAATACTTTGTTATCAATAAGGCTTTGCCTAGTTATATTGGGTTGTTATATCTTGATTTAAATCTTAGTAGACAATAAGTTAGAACTTATAATAAATATATGGAATGATTTCACAAAAAATAATAGCTACAGGTTATAATAAAATAGTTTTGATTTTTAGGAAATTTAAAAAAAATACAAGTATAGATATTTTTTACACAATAAACATTTCAGCAATAGCTCCTGATTATTACATTTCTTTACCGTCCAGTATGACAGTTTTTCTTATTTTTTTTACGCGAACCTAAACTAGCTAAATATATGATAATTTCCTCCCGTATTAGGGTTAGAAATCTCCAATCAAGATTATTTAAGAGACTACCTTTCACAGTTTCAATTAGTATTACTATTCAGGTAATATTCAAATAAAAATTTCGAAGTTATCAGGATAAAAATAAAACATTTGAGTTTAAGAAACTGTGTCTTGGAACATATAGAATTTATAGCTTTGATAGGCCTTAAATTTACTCTATTGTAAAAAATATGTTAATATTTTTTTTTATAAAAACTTTCTGAGCCGTGAATCTGAATATACAGTTTAATTCCTACATTTTAAGGACTACACACTTTGATGGGGTAATATAAGAAACCAAAAACAACAGCAAACTCTTCTAATAGTTAAACTTTTTTATTTAACTAGGGCACTAAATAAAAAATAAATTCTTTGATTGCCAATGGGTTTTCAGGTATAAACCTAAACCTAACACTGGACTATACTGGCGCTCTTCAACGTAGTCAGGTATAAAAAAGGTTTCTTTTAAAATCTAAGATGATATAAATACTTGTTATATTCCAAAATTTTGTGCAATATATTCTGTCAAATTTTACTAATTTACATATTTAAGTGACTTGTAATATTTTTTGAGTTATTGGATATAAAAATTAAAATTCATTATTTTTAAAAATCGACGATATTTAGCTTATGCAACTCCGGTGTGGAACAATTTTTAACATCGTATTTTTCAGACATTTACATACAAATAATCCACTGATCGAACTAAGTTTACATTTATTTCTTGATTAACGTGCAGTTTTAGTGGAAAATCCCTAATTTTCTCCGAAATTATTCATTCATTGGTTTTCGGGGAAATTTTATACTCCTTGTTTCTCCGAACTGTCCGAAGGTGAGCTAGTATCGCAGATGAATCCGCTCAAGTTTATTGCTGGAAAAACAGAACAAAAAACGAATACCGAAGCCAGTGATTCAATTTGTGATAAAATTTATTGAAACATCCAATGCCATGACACGGCCTTTCGCGTCGCTGAACCCATCACCTTTCACAGAACTGAATGAAAAGAAAAACGTTTTAAGGATTTAACATTCCAAGAGGTTAGATAAATAATAGAATTTTCAATTTGTGGTACCTACTAGAATGTCTTCGTAATTTCCAATTTCAACATAAATATTTTTAATTATTTGACATGGGTATTATTGTCAAAATATTTTGTTCGTATAGATA
This sequence comes from Halyomorpha halys, assembly GCF_000696795.3. Classification (NCBI taxonomy): domain Eukaryota; kingdom Metazoa; phylum Arthropoda; class Insecta; order Hemiptera; family Pentatomidae; genus Halyomorpha; species Halyomorpha halys. The sequence continues at coordinate 28,092 of NW_027112649.1, read as the reverse complement.
CTTTTTTTAAAGAATAATATAGTTCTAATTTATTTCTCTTGAATAAGGTACTCTTTAAATTAACTGTAGTTTAAACAATACTATAAAATAAATAAAAACAAATATAAATAATTAGAATTTTTGAAAAACTATTTTTTCCTTTGTAGGTATAGAGATTCAAAATTTCTGATTTATGACATTATCGTAAGAATAGTACAATATTTATTCCTAATATTCGCTATAAATTGTATTATCTAGTAATGAAGAAACTAGATCGAAAAACAAAAAGGTTTTCAGGAAATCATAAAAATTTAGAAGATATTTTTTTTTAAAGATACAGCCTGATCTGCTGCTTATTATTTTATTATTATTTATATTTCTTGTATTCTTATACTTACTTTAAACATTTAGCACAATTACACGTTTATCATTCAAAAATCCTGCAACTATTGTATACAACTATATAAAAAGATGGTTCGGTTTCAAATACGACAGTCGAAGTAGTATGTTCGGGCTTTAGGTAACTGTAGTACGTACTAGAAGATCTGGTTCTTACTTCACAGTCCTTAACAGGGAAGAATCACTCTAACAGGGGTTGCTTCTACTATACCACTCTAGGATTTAATTGATTTAAAAAAAGTGCGTTTATTGTTGTATGCAGAGAACTTTCATTTGATAATATATAGTCAAGCAAAATTAGGGTTTCACAGTTAGCCCAAGCTCGAATGAAGTGGTACTAAATACCTGAAAACGAATTAAATCCGGGCTGAAATTCGAGAATAATGGGCAAAACCTATAGGGGTGGCTCAATTATAAATAACTGTGGAAGAGAACCTGCTATTGATTAGCATCAGGCCACCGTGTGAATATTAATGATATTATTAATAATTAATTATTTGTTAGTTTCTTACGTAATATAGGAATAGATAATGTTTTGAAAACTGCAAACTAAATTATCGAAAAATTCCCACTTTTTGTGTAACCGAAAAATGAATCTTTCGATTACATGCTTTTCACGACGTTTTAATTATAAATTAATATCCATCTATTTATTATAAGAAATATACAAAAACTTGTTCAAAATACTAAATTAATGAAGTTTAAAAATCATTAACAAAATGCATAAGGTAATGAATATATTCACTTTTTACACTCCGTTGTCACACTATCTTTTTTTCTCGCTTTTTATGAATTTCGAAAATAAGTTAGTATGCCTTAGTAGTGGCGAATAAAGTTCGTCTTGGAGAATCCGATTTTTTAACCTCTTCCATTTCTTCTCCAGTGCACATAACTAGCATTTTGACCAAGCAACCATCCACGTGACCGATTGCGCAATGCTTCTCCAGTTAGACTTATACTTCACGACTCCTTTAAAGCAATCCCGTCTCATGCGAATAAATATGTTAACCTAATTTCGAATTAATAGAAAAACAACAGAACGTGATAATTGTTTTGGAATGAGTATTTAAACTATTTATCTATACATCTATATTATTAAAATCATAGCATTTATAAAGCCTTCATAAGTTACAATATGATAACTATGATCATCAGATTTTTTAATTTTTTTTTTCCACCCTTTTAATAATTTTATTATCTCAAACAAAAACCAATAAATAATACAAAAATAGGAATTATGTATACAATAATTAATATAAATATCCTTTAATTACCAGAGGGGCAATTTAAGGTAGAATGTGGAAACCGCTGTGGCGCTTACTCGTCTGTATTATCACAAGTGGGAAGGAACCCCTCTACTAGTGTATGATTATCAGAATTGAGTTTCATTTATGTAGAAGGCTCCCGACTATATCAAGTGCTAATATTCATATACGTCGACTTCACTAACAACCACTCTAAGTAGTACAAGAGCCGGGAAGAAAAAAAGGCAGTATCTCACCCCAATTTTTGATTACTTTAATGAAAACTAGGTATAATTACTAAATTGATGAATCTGCCAAGTATAGGTAGGGAGAATAAAAATGGTGGCTGTTTCAAAACCTTAAAAAAAACATTAATTTTTCATTCGGAGCTCTTATATCTTAAAAACTAACAACAACACTAGAAAATCTAAGAGAACATTATTTAAAGAAGAATAAATTTACTGAAATATTAGCCCTACAAGAGCTATTTACGTCAAATAGTTCTCGATATATAGCTTTTTGAAAAGCAAAATTTCTTAAAAATCTACTGAAACATTAGTAGTTAGTTAATTTAATTTGAGAAATCTATATCTCAGGAACTATGTGACGTACAGATGTCTATTAGCACTCAAATTAAAGCTAGTTTAATGGACTATAAAGAAGTTTATTTCTACCTTCGTAGGAATAGTAGTTTTCATGATATTAGCTAAAATGAATTAATTTATAGTTGTTCGGACAATAAGTTTGATTTATGAAAAACTTCATTTCAGAAACCAGTGGGCGTACAGATGTCTGCCAACGTTCAAATTAAACCTAATTAAATTTAATACAAAATAGTTAATTATGTTTATCTTTGTAGGAGTAATAGTTTTTATGATATCTGAAAAAATAAACTAACAAAATTTCTAGTTGTTCGTATAAAATGTTGGATATTTAAACAAATATATCTCAAGATCCATAAGACGCACATATGTCTGCCAACACTCAAAATAAAGGAAATTTAACTTTCTATAAAGGTGTTTACGACACTTATCTATCTTTGTAGGGGTAGTTTTTATGGTATTCACATATGAATATAAATTCGGCCAAATTTGTCCAAACAACTATAAATCAATTTATTTTAGCAAATCTCATGTAAACTATTACTCCTACGAAGATGAACATCATAAGCTACTTTATAGCTCATTAAACTAGCTTTAATTTGAGTGCTAATAGACATCTGTACGTCTAATAGTTTTTGAGATATAGATTTTTCAAAATAAATTCACTAACTACTGATCTTTCAGTAAGTCTCATACAACATTTTTCTGAAACGTTGCTTTTAAAAAAGCTATATCTCGAAAAATATTTAACGTAAATAACTCTATTAGGGCTCATATTTTAGCAAATTTAATATTCTTTAAATGACGATCTCTTAGGTTTTCTTGTGTTGTTCCTACTTTTTAAGATATAGAGCTCCGAATGAAAAATTATTTTTTCTGATCTCTTTGAAACAGCCGCCATTTTTTATTCCCCCTACCTATACTTGGGAGACTCATCATATACTAATTATACATAGTTTTTATTAAAGTAATTAAAAATTGGGGTGAGATAACTGCTTTTTTGCTCCTCTTGGGCTCTTGTACTAAAGTGATTTGGAAGATATCCTAGTATATCCCGGTTCTTAAGGATGGAAAAGGTTATTTATGTATTTGGGTTGTTTTAAAAATTATTTCTTTTATGATTATATTTTTCTTTCTGTCTTCTGATTGAGAACTATACCTAGCTTATTCCTTATTAAATTAACTATAAGGAGGACATTGGCAGACCCAAGGTGTGAAAGGGTACCCCACAGATAGCAAGTGCGATACGATCTGCTGGCGAGGCGCCCCCTATCTGATCGGCCTGGGGCCAGGACTGTCTTCCACCGCCTGTAATTGCCTCAGGCCCCCCCGCACTTTCTTCTATTCACTGTACAGAGCTACAGTCTTGATAAATAGTATTTGTGCATCGGCTTCGAGTGTATAAGAGAAATATTATTACATATTAAATATTTTTGAATCGTGAAGATTTAAAAAAAATATATATTTATTGAAATATACACCATACAAAAGTGGGTTGATGCAGATTTGAGGTACTGAACTTTGCACTACTTTGCACAATCAAACTTTTAAGGTTTTCTTCTATATTTTTTTATATTGGTGGCGATAATAACATTGACTTATAAATTAGATAATGTGATAATGTCATGTGAAATACTTGGGTACAGTGCTTGGAAGAAAATATTTGTGTGCAAATAAAACTGCAACTCTGGTTGGGAAATTATTTGTTCTGTTTAATGCACTATTTTTAGACTAATAAAATAGTTTTTATCAACATTTATTTTATTTTTATTTTTTATAAAAAATAATTCTAGTAACAAAAAAAATCTTGCCATTTTAGATATTTAATAGAAAATTCGTCATATTATTATCGAAAATAATTATTAGTGTCCTGGATTAGAGCAAAAAATCAACTAATAAAATAAAAAAAATAATATAAATATTATTAAATAAAAATGTAACCTCTAATAATAACATGAAAAAACAAAACAAAATAAAAATAATTATAATTCACAATAAAGAGAAAATAATGTTAATTAAGTGTTTATTTAAAGATAAATTTCTGGTTAGTTAAAAAAAAACAAACATAGATAGTGGATGGTATATTTATTTGGTCAGGGTTTAATTAAGCACTGCGTCTGCATGGTATTTTATCACCTAATAAATAAAAGCAATTTAATCAATATTTAATTACAAATGAATGAAAAAAAAATACAAATAAACAAACTGAATAATACCGTGGCTCGATTCTCTGGTAGCTTTACTCCTTTTTCGAACGGAACCAAATATATTCCTATTGAATAGAAATTATTCATGGGTATCGTGTTTCCTAAGTTGATGACAGCCAGCGGCCGTATTTCAATACATCTTGGCTCCTTTCCTAAATAAACTGACAGTGAGAGAAATAAAAAGAAATAGGAACAGAGGAGGCATTCGATCATACGGCACGTTTTAAACAAGAACGACAAAGAGCGCTCATACGGTTAGAGGAGAGAGAGTGGAAGGGGGTCGAATTGAAAAGATCGCAAAGGATAATCGCCTAGCTTTGTTGTTGAACAATGAGTGGAGTGGGGGGGGGCGATTCACTGAATCAATATTTAACTATATGGTCCTCCTTCCCCCCCTCTTTCATTCCTGTCAAATATTCTTCTTGAGCCATATTCATTAATCTCAGGTCCAATAACATCACTTCTATTCTCTTTTTTACGGTTGTACACGTATATTGAAAAATTTCTTTTTTTCCAAATTTGTGATTACTTTTCCTTTATTTATTTTACAAATGTACCCACAAGGGTCTTAAGCATGCTAGAAGATTTTTTTACAAGTTTATTGCTTTAAACACAAAACATACTCATTAATTGCATGAGTTATATTACATTAATTATATATTTTTTTAGAGTTCTTTACGTAAAGGGAAAAAGTTTTAATTTTTTTTTTTTAAACATAAGTTGGTTTTACTCTTCAGTTTCGATATCTCCTAGAGTGATATTTTGTCCGTTTCCAATGTCGCATGTCCCGTATACATTAAGAGCCTCACAGTCCAGCAGAATTAGTTCCTTTGTCGGAGGTATCTTGGAGGTCCAGCAGACCGGCGGGTCAGTTCTTTTTAGATGTACCCTTGGTTCTATTCTGGTACAGAGAACTTCTTCGTGTAGTTTTCTTCTCTCTTTTTCTAGACCTCGGTGCTATCTTATAAGAATTAGGACTTGGCAGCATCCCGTTTCTTATAATAAAATCGAAATAGAAAAACCGGCGTGAAACTCCATCTTCGGTCTCTCCCGTCTTCCGTGGTGGCCTTACTTATCTTGAGTTTGAAACAGACACATATAGCTAGTATGTTGGTCGTTGTACGACATGTCACAAGAGCAAAAAAATGTTACAAAAAATATTAAAAGGCAAACCTTCCCGGCAAACCCACCCTACTAAAACCCCTTTTTAGCGACGGCCCTATTGATGTAGGGCTTTTGAAACATTTACTTAAAACAGAAAGTAATGAAAGCTTAAGATAGTTAAATCGAGCAATATTTAAGAAATATCTAAAATTGAGAAAACTGCGTGCTCATCACTTAAATTGTTCATTTATAGTGAAAAATTCAGATAGGCTATAATTTTTTTTTGTTCTTCTCCACTTGTTGTTAGTGAAAGTATATATTTTATTTATCACGAAATTTAACCAATCCAACGCTGTACCCTTGTTGTCGTGTTAATTAGCATTAATTAATAGTCTGTTCTAGTATCATTTGCTGCTTGATCAACTTCCTTTTTTTCCGATACCCAATTGAGGTACTCTTGATTTTAAATTTTTATTGTAATGAAAATGATTGTATTTTTTAAAAAGGCGAGATAATTCTGATTTTATGGGTTTTTGTTTATAATATAAATAAATATAATCAATATACCTTTGATTGGGCTTAAACCTGCTTGATCAAGGGTCCATACTTCCTTATGGAATAGCTTTCAACGTTAGTAAGCTCTTAAGACGGGATAAATCGCTCAATTTCAGCTTCGTATCAAAACCGCTCCTTTATTAAGTAAGGTAATTCTTTTACATTGTGTTTAGCTAATATTTGTACGAAAAAAGTTTTACCATGTTTACATTAATTTAATTTTTGCTCCAAAAAAAAAAAAAAAAGAAACATTCCAATGACTATCAATACAAGTTTTAGTTAAATATTTTTTAAATACTATTTGTTGCTCAGCTAGTAAATATTTAAAATCGGGATCATTACTAATCTTCGATAAAATAACCATTATTGAAAAAACTCGATATGTATTAAAATGCACTCACTTAAACTATCTTAAACCCCGTGAATTTCATGGCATTGAAGTTCCCGCTCCATGTATAGACAAAACTGATTCTTTCCTTTTGAAAGCCTACTTGAATATCCTTAGTAAATTTTGAAATATAATAAAGGCACAATAAAGCTGTTTTGTAAGGCAATTAAGGCACAAACTTGGAAATAAAAAGTTTCACTGTGAGATGCAGATATTTATGCAGATAAATATTAATTAATATAGCTTTAAAAAAACAAAGGTTTAAATTTGATCAGATTTAGATTCATCATCATGACAGTAAACAAACATGTGTAATAATGGAAATGGGAAGTTTTGTAATTGCAAGTCATAGACACTTGTCATCGATATTTGGGATCGTCGGTGTGTATCCATAATTTTTTTATCGTTTTCTCCTTTTAAACTTCTTTCCTTTTGATTTATTTTTTTTATATATATATTATTTTATATTCATTATCTCATCTACATTCTTTACTGTATATCATTTTAGAAAAAATGCCAGTTTATAATTTCTATATTTTTTATTTTTATTGTATTTTTATATTTCATGTGTAACTCTTTCAAGTTTCATAAACACAGAGTCTTCATATCACATCCTGCTACAATTTTTAATAAATTTCTTTGTTTTTATACATTTTTTTTTATTATGGCTGTATCATGTCTTATTTAGTTCAGATGAAATTCTACAACTTAGGCCAAAACGTCGGCCTGAATAAAATTTTTACACTTATTGTGAATTTCCTCTCTTGGCCGTAACCCAAACTTCAAATTGTAAGTACTTTGCACTGGAGACAAGTCTCTTATATTTTGTTACTTGTGAATAAGTGTTCCGATTTTTGTATTTTTTTCTTAAAAAAAAACAAAAAAAACAACACAAATAATCTCATTATACTTACTGAAACCAAAATAGTTACATTTGAAATATCCTTAAGAGAAAAATACTGTTTTATCTAATATATACTTAAACAGAAATTGATAAATATTCGATTAAATGCCAATAGAAGCAGTGAGACGAAGTATAGATGCGGACTTGGACTTACCATTGAAAATAACATTGCATGGAACTCGTTTCGACCAGAACATTCATAAATAATTCAGGGGATATTCATGAAGCCTAGGCTGTTGTTGTGTCTCTTATTTAGGTTCCAAGAACGTTCTGTTTTTATTTTTAAGGTTATGAAATCATGAGAATATGTGATGGCGTTGGAGTAATAATAGATGGAAATTTTAATTTATAAAAATATACATATTCACATTAAAGAGGTTACTTCAATACTCACAATTATTCAGAGAGATCATTATGAACACTTTTGTAGTAGGACTAGGATCAACTTTCAGATCAAGAAAAAAAAGTGTTAAATCAAAGAAAAAAAAGTACAGAAACAGCCCAGTTACGAATGTTTCTCAACTAGAGACGTGAAGTACAAGTTAATTTAATATTTTTCTTTAATCATATAACATGTAAAGTATATAACATATTGCGAGTATAGTTTCAGTATATAACATGTTCCGGGTATAGAAAACAAAAATCAAATAATACTTAATCAAAACTTTTTGGACAACTTCACAGACTTAGAAAGCGTAAATCATATAGTTAAAATAATATGATTATATATTTTTTCTATGTCACTTATATTTTATATTAGCTAAAGCTATCAGTTTAAACATTTTCGAAAAACTATATTTAAAATTAACCAACATTTAGTTCTATAATGAAAAATTTAGTACTTATATATAATATACAACTCGTTTCGACCAGAACGATATATATATATATATGTATATATATAAACAGACCATTAATCTATTCTCTATTTATAATTTATTATTATAACATTATAATTTATTACGTCACAAATAAACTCATTCACAAAGACCTTAACCTCCCATTCGTTACAGAATTGGCCCAAAACAGATATGCGTCTTTTCATTCCAAACTCCTTAACCATCCTAACCCATTAATTCTTAATCTTTCAT
>NW_027112649.1:16558-18844 GCF_000696795.3 Halyomorpha halys | reverse complement strand
TATATATATAAAAACAAAGAATAATTTCTTTGAATGATAGTAAGAAGAAAATCAGGCTCATAAGCTTTATAAAGGTGGAAAAGTAGGATATTATTCACTATAATACATGCAAATCCCTTAAATAACGTATTTCAATAGAATATTATTCAAACTTGGTTAATGTTCATTGATACTGAGCACGGCGAGGATAGGATGAGCTGGCTGGGCATTCAGATAACCTACTTAAGATTAAAATAATTAATTTTTCTTTCTCTCGCATGCAGGAAAATCTATTGTGAAACTAAATACTCTAAAATTTAATTCCGAAAATAAAAAATCAGGAATAATATTTTATAGCAAACGAACATGCATTCATTATACGTTTAGAACAACTATACACTAAATTAATTTAACATTAACATACATTTTGCTTCATAATTGTGAAGGAATTAAAATATTATTGGGGATGGTATAATAAAGTGCTTTATATATATAATCTTTACACTTTCTTGAGACTGGTTATTGGTTTAAATAAATAAATTTTATCCGTTTTGAGTCACAAAACAATTTACATTTCTATTATATTACTGACGTTTCGGCCATCCTCAAGAGCAATCTATCACAAACAGCTGTTATTATACATATGATCTTTAACAGTTTTAAACAAATAACAATATTATTAATAAATTATCATACATTAATACAATGTATCACTTTATGCAGGCTATTCTGCCCAGGTCATTAATTTCAGTCCACAATTACTCTATGAAACATTAAAACATTAGGGAATCATATAATATTGTTAATAAGCAATTCTTGAATTATGTCTGATAACCTATTTTGTCAATTCTTTACATTAAATTGAAAATGAAAATTTTTTATCAAAGTAAACTTTCTCTAATATAATTTATCACAACAATATTTGTAACCTTCCCTACATTCAGCCCAGATATTTCAATTATATTTTGGTTGAATTTCCTCTTTATTTTATTAATATTCATTTATATTATATTGCTATAAAATTATTAAAGATCATATGTATAATAAAAGTTGGTTGCGATAGATTGTCCTTGAGGATGGCCGAATTGTCCGAAACGTCAGACTTAGAAATAAAAATTGCTTTGAGACTGAAAATTGGATAAAATTTATTTATTTAAACAATATTTTTTTTTAAAGTTCTAGTTTGTTCATGCAGAGCTTGGTTATAAAAAAGCATTTCTTACTTCTCTCATCAAGGGATTTTTGAACGGGAACTTACCTGGAAAAAAAAAATAAATATTTAAAACCTTACTGAAATAAAATATTCGATTCGATTATTAATAGTAAAATATATATCATAGATATAATATTATATAAACAATCAGTTCATAAATAATTAAATACTTATGTTCATAATAGCAATAATGAAAATATATAGATGCATATTTAACTAAATTAAAATAAATTGATCCATGCAATTGTACTCAAAGATAGAAAAAAAATTGGTTAAAATAATAACTATAAAAAAAATAAAAATAAATAAACAAGGAATAAGACTTTGTATTAAAATTAAAATGATCCGATAATTATAGGAAAATAGCTTTTTCCTGTTGATGATATATATTTTAAAATGCTTAATTTTTTTATTCGTTTTCTTCATAAATTCGTATCTTCCCACGAATACATTCATGAATATTACTATGACCTAAATTTAATATGAGCTACCGGGAGGTCATGTTATAAGGCTACAGGAACAATTGCTACCCAATTGTTATTGAGCTCTTTTCCGAAGAAAGCTGTATTGTTCGAACGGTATAAATGTTTTAAACGCCATAAAGTTTCTGAATGCGGTCGGAAAACACACAGGTCATAACTGGTGTTCCCAATGATAGGAATAAAGCTGTGAGGTAGTTAGCAGAATTTGCAATAAAGATGCCTTGTTCAAGTTCGAGTCACGCCTAGTCGATACTGCTTTATGAGCTACACAATAATCCCTGTCTTTTCATCTCTTAGTCGTCCACATCTCCATCTAGAATTTATCTCTGGATAATTTTAAAACTTGTCTTTGCAATTAAGTGAGAATTAATGGTGGTTAGAAATTTTTTAAAAAAAAATTATTAATTATTATGAAAATATATTTTCGTATATATATATATATACCAGGGCATTCAAAAAGTCCTGTCGTTTTTCGTTTGTTCGTTGTTTATTTTGATTCTAGAGTGTTTGCTAATTAATTCCGTTCAATACAACTTTTATCCATGTAAACACAAATGTTTATACTTTATGAATAGGAGGCTAAGGAGGATTAATTTAATGCAGTCACCATCC
>NW_027112649.1:12527-15703 GCF_000696795.3 Halyomorpha halys | reverse complement strand
TAATTCACGAACTGACCACTTATTTTTGCAGTAAAAATCAACAGTTTTTTAAGGAAGGAATTTGGGCTTTACCATCTCGTTGGGAGAAGGTTACCGACTGTAACAGTGGATATTTTGATGAATAAAGGTGATTATTTGAAAATATTTATTTATTTATAATTTCCCCCCAAAAAACGACAGGACTTTTTGAATGACCTGGTATATATATATACTCACTTTCTTTTACAGCAATCATAATCAGAAAAAGAACTTTCAACCATTTAAAAATAATAAAAAAAACAGTAATATTTTTGAAGGCTGTAGTCTGAAATATCTAGTATTATGGAGTTTTATAATTATAATTTGTGATTTAATTGTTTAAATAAATAAATTTTAGCCCAATTAACAATTACACAAGAATCTTGTTGTGATAAAGTATAATAACGTAAATTTGCTGTGATTAAAAATTTGAATTTAGTGTGAAGAATTGACAAATTAGCCTGCATAATGTTTTTTTTTTAAATTGAAGTGGTTCTAAAATTGTATTTAAGATTGTCCTTGAGCATGGCCGAATCGGCTTGAGGCTTAAATAGGATAAAATTTATATATTTGTACAATAATAACCAGTCTTAAGTGAGTGAAAAGATTTTGATTTAATGTTAGAAAGCGCTGTGCTAAAGCATTGTTCAGATTTTCGATGTTGCTTTATTCTTGTATTTAATGTTTTCGATAGTAATACTAAATATATTGCAGATTACTAAGAAAGCAGATGAATTATAGAAGTGATACACATAACAGCAATGTAAATAAAACTGTAAGCTGTAAGTCTTATACTAAAAATCTGACCATACATTATGCAAAAATAATTAACAAACTAAAAGTATAATTATAGATAGTTTAGATTAAGGAATACAGTAAAATAATCTTTATGTATTATTTTTGATAACTAAAAATTAACAAAAATTGAATTGAATGCAAGATATATGAGGTAAAAGAGCAATATTAAAGTTTCAAATTAAAAACAAAGAGCTAATAGTTAAGTAGTACAAACTTAAATAAGAGAGATATAACATTACACTTAGGAGGTAATACACAAAGCACCCTTGAGGTGCCCTAAGCTTATGCCTATTTCTCAAAATATTAAAATCGCGAATATACAGTACATTATACCTTTTACTTTGCACAGTTTTTTTTTTTCTACATAATTAACTGTTCTAAGGATAATTGAGGCGACATTTTCTTTTTTTAAGTCAAGGGTGCCAAGAATTTTATATTAGCACAAAAAGGGTGCATGATAAAAAAAGTTTGGGAACCACTGTTATAAGGAATGTAATTATAAAATAATTTAAAAAGAATTGGTATTATGTTTTTTCCAAATTTATCTGTAAAATGTATTACTGTTAATAAGGTACATATTACTACGGTAATAATACAAGCTAATGGGACACGGGTTTGAATCCGGCAGTGGCGGATAATTGTTTATTATGTTACCATAGCCGTGAGTCAACCTTGTGGGTTCGAGAGCCCTCCGGGGCACACTTAGCCTATGTAAGGTAAGTACTCTTAATTGGGGAAATATCTTGCGTATCTTACAACGTCCTTGCTACCGTTGACCCATGAGTCATTCCCATTTATTAATAAGATACCAGTGACACGGCAATACATTTTAATCAATTTTCTGGAAATTGTTACAAAGAAAGTTAGTTTATATTATTGAATATAATAATGTTTTCAGAGGAGAGAGGGATGCGCTGGGATCTTTTGAGTTCTGCTCTACCCCTCACCCGTGGGGATAGAGTGGGCTCAGGGATCCTCAGGTTGATTGTGTAAATATTGTATATTAGAGTGTAAATGTGACTAGAGATTATATTATTTTATCATTATGTTATTTTATTTTTTTATTCCTTATACAGATAGTTTGATTATTTTCATTTTGTTTATTCTTCAGTTGGTATATATTTTAAGAGTTTTTTTTAATCATTTATTTATTTTATTTTATTTTAGTATGTATAAGATCATTCATCACTATTACATATTGCCCACAACTGTGTGGGAGATTGTAATATCTATCAATAAATAAAAAAGTATTAAAAAAAAAATTGTATTTTCAGCAGTTTTATAACTTGACGGTGGAAGTAATTAACCCGAAACGTTGTCAAGATCACTAAAAGTTTTTTATAAACAAGTTCATTAGGAAAATAAATTACTTTAACATCTCACAAAATATTACAAATAAACATATTAGGTAAATCTATAATTAATAAATCAACCGCAAAAAATACTTAAAAAGTAGAATAAAAATTAATTTCCTGTAATGATTTCTCGTTAAGGTTTAAAATGTTTTAGATTACGTTATTTATATGCTTAGTAATGAGTAATAATTTAAGTAGTATTAGCCAAATTAAAACAAGAAAATCATTAAAGCTAATAAAACCTAATAGTTTTATCATTAAAAAGTAAATAAATAACATGGAAAATAAAAAAAAATAAAAAACTAACATTTTCCCTTCTAAACGAGGAGTGGTAAAGAAAAAATAGAATGAGATCCTTAAACCGGATAAAAGGGCCTTTTAAGATTATACGCCTTAATAACTCCCAAATAACTTTCATTATATTTTTCCTCGGATTTAAAGCCAAAGGCACCCTTGGAAGACTCTTAGAGGGAAGAAGACCGCAAAAGTAAATTTAGGTTTGTCAATCCTGGAGAGAAGATTTGGAGAAGACGAGAGCAGAGGACGGAGTCATGAGATCAAACAGTACCTCATCAACTCAACTCCCGGCTCCGTCATCACGCGCCCTTTTCCATCCACATACGGGCCCTCCTCAGGCAATAATCTCGAAATTTTCCTTTTCCATGGAGTTTTTTTTTTTCTCTGAGGGGTTCTGGTGACGAATTTTCCGAGCTGCTGGTCTCCGCCTAACGATATAGAAAAATATGTTTTCCTCCTTATTTTTTTTTCCTTATAAAGGAACTTTCTTGGTAGCGTAGGCTTTGAGGTAGGCTATAAACGTTCAGTTTATCTCCAAAACACTTTAGTCGCTTAGGATCTTTCGAGCACTATTAAACATTTGAAATGGGGCTCATGAAGATAATAGTTCTAAAGAATTAATCTTTAGCGCAACGAAACAATCAAATTATTGTGGTATAAACTGTTCTAAATAATTATTTTATATAGAATGGAGCTCTGGGGCTCCAC